>NC_069502.1:263083824-263241324 GCF_027579735.1 Bombina bombina
GGGGCTACCCCTTCATGCTGTCTTAGAGGCAGCTGCAGGCTTCTTGGCCTGTTTACCCTTGTTCCAAGCCTGGTTAGGTCTCCAGACTGACTTGGATTGGGCAAAATACTCCTCTTGCTTTGCAGCAGAGGAAGCTGAAGCGGGACCACTCTTGAAATTCCAAAAAGGAACGAAAATTATTTTGTTTGGTCCTCATCTTATTTGATCTATCCTGAGGGAGGGCATGACCTTTCCCTCCAGTGATGTCTGAAATAATCTCTTTCAGTTCAGGCCCGAATAGGGTCTTTCCTTTGAAAGGGATGTTCAAAAGTTTAGTTTTAGATGACACATCAGCAGACCAGGATTTAAGCCATAACGCCCTGCGTGCTAAAATGGCAAAACCTGAATTATTTGCCGCTAATTTAGCCAGTTGAAAAGTGGCATCTGTAATAAAAGAATTAGCCAATTTAAGGCCTTAATTCTGTCCAAAATTTCTCCTAATGGAGTCTCCATCTGAAGAGACTCTTCTAGAGCCTCAAACCAGAAAGCAGCTGCAGTAGCTGCAGGAACAATGCACGCAATAGGTTGAATAAGAAAACCTTGATGAACAAAAATTTTCTTCAGGAGACCCTCTAATTTTTTATCCACAGGATCTTTGAAAGCACAACTGACTTCAATAAGTATAGTTGTACGCATAGACAGAGTAGAAATAGCTCCCTCCACCTTAGGAACTGTCTGCCACAAGTCCTGCATGGTGTCAGATATGGGAAACATTTTCTTAAAAACAGGAGGGGGAATGAACGGAATACCTGGTCTATCCCACTCATTAGCAATAATATTCACAATCCTCTTAGGGACTGGAAAAAAACATCAGTGTAAACAGGAACCTCTAAGTATTTGTCCATCTTACACAATTTCTCTGGGACCACTATAAGGTCACAATCATCTAGAGCCGCTAATACCTCCCTGAGCAATAAGCGGAGGTGTTCAAGCTTAAATTTAAAGGCCGTCATATCAGAATCTGTCTGAAGAAGAGTCTTTCCTGAAACAGAAATTTCTCCCTCAGATAACAAATCCCTCACCCCTACCTCAGAGCATTGTGAGGGCATATCAGATACGGCTACTAAAGCGTCAGACTGCTCAGCATTTTTCCTTAACCCAGAGCTGTCCCGCTTTCCTTGAAAACCAGGCAGTCAGGATAAAACCTCTGTGAGGGTTGTATTCATAACTGTAGCAATGTCTTGTAAAATTAATGAATTTGACGCACTAGAGGTACTTGGCGTCACTTGTGTGGGCGTTACTGGTTGTGACACTTGGGGAGAGCTAGATGCTAAACCCTCATTTACTTCTGACTGAGAATCATCTATTGCTCTATTTTTAAGTGTTAATATATATTCTTTATAGTTTATAGACATATCAGTACAATTGGGAAACATTCTAAGAGGGGGTACCACAATGGCTTCCAAACATATTGAACAAGGATTTTCCTTGGCGTCAGACATGTTAAACAGGCAAGTAATGTAACAAGCAAGCTTGGAAAACACTGTAATCAAAGTAAATAACACTTAGAAATAAAACGGTACTGTGCCTTTAAGAGAAAAAAAGCTGCACAAATTCTGCAAAACAGTGTAAAAAAGCAGTAGTATCATATAGCCTTAGTAACTTTGCACAGCTATGCAAATAAACGATTAACCCCTTAATGGAAAAACCGGATTTAAAAAACATCAAAACCAGTAAAAAAGACTTTCAGCACTTTGCCACAGTTCTGCTGTGGCTCCTACCTGCCCTTCAGAACAATTTGTGGGGAAAAAAACTTCTTTTACAGCCCTCAAACACGGCAGGAACCTCTGGAGAAGCAGTTAGTCTCAGAGGAAAAGAAACTGCACAACTGAGGAGCAAAAATAGGCCCCTCCCACCTCACTCAATGTTTTGAGGCCTAACAGACAAACACTAGAGTGTCTCTAAATTAACCATGTGGGTTAGAAAACTCAAAAACAAGCCACAATGAACCCTTTAGTCCCTTCAAAAAAACGTTATAATTGCATCATTCACTGAATAAACAAAAACGTTTTTACCAAACAGTGTCACCAGTAACTAATGAGCCCTTCATTCAAGCTGAAATCTCTATCCACGTGTCTGAATACAGCTTACCCTTTCCTCATGGGGATATTGCCAGCCTTTTCTAGAAATAACAGTCTGTCTAGAAAAAAATAGACTGAATATACCTTAATGCAGTTTAGCCTGCAAACTGTTCCCCCAACTGAAGTTTTCCTGTACTCTTCAGCCCTTATGAGAACAGCAGTGGATCTTAGTTACAAAATGCTAAGATCATAATCCTCCTTGCAGAAATCTTCATCCCTTTTCTGCCAGAGAGTAAATAGTACACACCGGTACCATTTAAAAATAACAAACTTTTGCTTGAGAAAATAAAAACCTAACATTTTTGTCACCACACTCCTCTTTGCCCTTCCTAGCAGTTAAGCAGGCAGAGAGAATGACTGGGGGTGGAGCTAAGGGGGGAACTATATAGGCAGCTCTGCTGTGGGTGCTCTCTCTGCCACTTCCTGTAGGGGAGGAGAATATCCCACAAGTAAGGATGAATCAGTGGATTCGATACATCTTACAAAAGAAATTTAATAATTTATAAGAAAGAGCAGTATTCTCCTGAAGAGGGCTTTAAATTTAAAATGAAATTAATACAGCAGTATTGGTCGTGTATTTCCTATTACCGCTCACTGGACCTATAAGTGCCTTTCAGCAAATGAGCAGGAAGTATATACAGTTGATACTGCACTATTAGATTGAGTTAAGGTTTAAAAAGCTTTTATTTCACATTCGGTTTGGGCAAAGAAAAAAATATCAATATTTAAATGCTACTCCTTCATACGGATGAGATAAAACATTTTGACTACAGTGTCCCTTTGCAGACACAAGAGTATATATTTAGAAAATATAATCTAACATACATTTAGTTAAACCAGTTGCTCATTAAAGAGACATAGAAAGCACAATTTCCTTTTACATAAAAAAGGAGTTTTTTTATAATAAAAACTTTTTTGTACTGATCCTATTTTGCTTTTCAAGGATCTGGGGTCTTGACCATGTAGCTAATATACAGCTTTGAAGTTGTCTATCAGTCACTTGACAAATATGTATTACTGGTTCCAATACATGTAATAAAGTGTATTAAGGTCAAAGATGCAATATTGTTTATCCACAGTGAATGCTCACCGATTCATTTACAAGTACAACTATTTTATAACTTCTTGCCTGCATTATGGGTTGTTACCTGGTTGTATGGTCTAGGAGCATCACCCAATAATGGGGCTTTTTGCTGCTCTGGATGGGATCCCTTTGGTTGATTCTGCTGTCCATGAGCTCCATGGGAATTTCCTTGAGATTGCCCAGGCTGAGCTTGAGCTCCTGATGGCCCACGAATGTCTTGTGATGGCCCTTGTGCTTTCCCTCTGTTTTGGGGTCCTCTTGCATCCTGGGAACTCCTTATCTCATGACTACCTACAATATCTGAAGGTCCTCTTAAGTCAAGATTTCGAATGTCCTGTGGACCTCGCAACTCAGAGGGTCCCCGTATATCCTGTGAACTATGCACATCAGAGTGCCCTCTTGCATCTTGGGGACCACGTAAATCAGAACCCCTTATACTCTGAGGGGGCCGAACATCCTGGGGACCTCTAATATCAGTTCTTCTCATATCCTGGGAGCTCCGCATGTCAGATGGACCCCTCATATCTTGTGAACTGTGCATATCTGGGGGACCCCTAATATCCTGGGGTCCATGTATGTCAGGACCCCGCATATCAGGAGGCCCTCGCATATCAGGATGACCCCTTATATCCTGTGTGTTACGCATATCTGGGGGACCTCTGATATCTTGAGGACCTCGCATGTCTGGAGGGCCCCTCATATCCTGAGGGCCGCGCATGTCCGGGGGCCCCCTCATATCCTGTGGGCCACGCATGTCAGGGGGTCCCCTCATATCCTGCGGGCCCCGCATGTCCGGGGGCCCCCTCATATCTTGTGGGCCCCGCATGTCCGGGGGCCCCCTCATATCCTGTGGGCCCCGCATGTCCGGGGGCCCCCGCATGTCCAGGGGCCCCCTCATATCCTGTGGGCCCCGCATGTCCGGGGGCCCCCTCATATCCTGTGGGCCCCGCATGTCCGGGGGCCCCCTCATGTCTGGAGGTCCCCGCATGTCTGGAGGTCCCCTCATATCTGGGGGTCCTCTCATATCCTGAGGGCCTCGCATGTCCGGGGGCCCCCTGATATCCTGAGGGCCTCGCATATCTGGGGGTCCCCTCATGTCCTGTGGGCCACGCATATCTGGGGGTCCCCTCATGTCCTGAGGACCATGAATGTCAGGAGGTCCCCTCATGTCCTGTGGGCCACGCATGTCAGGAGGTCCCCTCATGTCCTGTGGGCCACGCATGTCAGGAGGTCCCCTCATGTCCTGTGGGCCACGCATGTCAGGAGGTCCCCTCATGTCCTGTGGGCCACGCATGTCAGGAGGTCCCCTCATGTCCTGTGGGCCACGCATGTCAGGAGGTCCCCTCATGTCCTGTGGGCCACGCATGTCTGGCGGACCTCTCATATCCCGAATGTCTGAGGGGCCCCTCATATCCTGGGGGCCATGAATTTCTTGAGGTCCTCTCATATCTTGGGGTGCACGCATATCTGGAGGGCCTCTCATGTCCATTGGCCCTCTCATCTCCATTGGACCTGGTCCATGTCCCATCATTGATCCAGGGGGTCCTCGAAAGTCTTGAGCTGGATGTCCCATTAGCATACCTTGGTTAGGAGCTTGATTATGATGCATCTGAATTCTTGGAGTAACGCCCATAGGTGGTCCTTGTTGAACTGGTGCAGCTTGCATGACTTGAGGAGCCATTCCCTGCATTCCTCTTGGACCTGCTGGCACCTGATTGCCTAAGTGTCCCTGTGGAGGGACAGAATTGGCTGGAGGACCTTGGGGACCCAATGGTCCATGTGGAACTGGAAGTCTGGGCATCCCAGGTTGCATTTCTTGAGGTCTCATTCCTTGTGGACCTGGGCCCATAAATGGTTGTGGGCCAGTGGGCCCCTGAGGTGCTTGTGGTCTAAATTGCCCTGGAGGACCAAGTGGCATATTTATGGGAATCTGTTGCTGTGGTGGGGGTTGTTGGTATCCTTGGAGAGGCTGTGAATGGGGCCCTGGTCCCTGAAAAGTTGGTGGTACGTGTGGCGGAGGTGCTCCCAACGGGGAAGGAATACCCTGAGGCTGAGTGTTCGCTTGTCCCTCCATTTGTTTCTGAGCTATTCTTTCAATTTTTAATTGCTGAAATAAGAAAACAGAAAAAAGAAAATCAATATAATTTAAAATATATAAAAATAAATTATAGTGAAGCTAGTGGCTATCGACATTCAAGGGTGGAAATCATTTAATTTACAACAGTTAAATGCAAATGGGACAAAAAATAATTGGAGGAAAATATTAAGTTGTTGTTAGATGACATTGGATACAGGCAAACAAAAGTCCACTAGATAAAGCAAAGTCAGTAAATTCAAACATCAGTATAGCCAAACCATGTGCATATTCATTACTCTTTTGTAGCACATATTCAACAGGTAGAATTCCAAAACTAAAAATTTCATCAGTTTAAAGTGCCATAAAAGATGTTGAGATCTGTGCATATCCTAAAAGGGCTAATAAAGTAAAAATAGTTTGGATTAAAAAAAAATGTTTAAAAATTGCTGGCAAGTATTTTAAAAAATAAGCAAAAACAAATTATGCTTCATTCCTTACTTGTGGGATATACAGAACCTGGCCACCAGGAGAAGGCAAAGACACCCCAGCCAAAGGCTTAAATACCTTCCCCACTCCCTTCATACCCTAGTCATTATGCCGAGGGAACAAGGAACAGTAGGAGAAATATCAGGGTATAAATGGTGCGAGAACAACAAAATAATTTTAGTCCACCCAATGGAAAAAAACGGGCGGAAGCAGTGGACTCTCCACATACAGATGGAAAGGAAATTATCAGGTAAGCATAATTTAGGTTTTCCATCTTAATATGAGGAGAGTCCACGGCTTCATTACTTACTTGTGGAAAACATATACCCAAGCTCTAGAGGACACTAAATGAACGGGAAGGTAAAAAGATAGGCGGACTCTATTCTGAGGACACCACAGCCTGCCAAACCATGCTCCCAAAAAGAGCTTCAGCCAAAGCTGAAAACGTCAATTATGTAAAAATGTAACAGAAAAAATATGTAAGGAAGACCAGGCAGAATCCCTACAATTCTGATCACTAAATGCCCCTCTCTCAAACCCCAAGAGGAAGACACAGCTCTAGATAAATGAGCCTTAAACCTCTGAGGAGGCTTGCATCCCACTAAATCTGTAAGCCAAGCAAACAAGCACCTCCACCAATGACAAAGAAGAAGTTTGACAAAAAGTCCCTAGTAGCCTGAAGATAGAACTTAAAGGCCCAAACAACATTCAAGATGAAAGAACCCCTCCTTCAAAGGAGGAGGAGTAAGGCATACGGAAGGAACCACATTCTTATGATAGATTTTGTGATATGAGACAACCATAGGAAGAAAACTAATCTAGAGAACAGTCCTAGCCGAATGAAAACTAGGAAAGGATCCCGACCCTGCAAGACAGCCAGCTCAGTAACTCTGTGCGCTGAATCCATAACTAACATAAAAAAGAAAATCTTTCAAACAAAGATTCAACAACACTCCATGCATAAGCCCAAACGGAGCCATCTGCACAACTCTTAGAACAAGAAATAAACCCCAGAAAGGAGTACTGAAACAAAACACAGGCCTGAACTAATCAAAACCTGAACAAAACTGACCTCAGGAAGCTCGTGAGCCTCTTGAGCAGAAAACTAGATAGGGTAAAACTATCCCCTAAGGGAGCAACAGGGAGCTAGTTCCCCAGAACTTCATTGAGAAAGAAAGGATATGCCAGGAGAGTCCCCGCTCTACGTACCATACAAAGTAGGATTCTTATGATAGAAGAGACTATACCCCGACCTATGAACTAAGCAGAAAGAAAACAAGCCGTCTCCTGGCTAAAACTAAGCTAACAATTTCACACAGTTAGCCTCAGAGAATCTAGGATGTGAAGAACACAAGGATCCTGAACAAGGTCCATATAGGCAAAGCCCCAAAACTGAGACCCAACTCTAAAAGTAAGTAAAGCAAACCATCTCACTGATGTCTGCTCCAGCTAAGATCAACCCTCCACCACAAAGAGCAATATGGCCAAAGAGAATAAGATTAAAATAAACCTTCTAAGGAAAGCTAGATTCCAACTAATACAGGCTAAAAAGCCAAAGCCAAAGGGTAGCCATCCCTTGGGCCACTTAGTCCTGCTGAAGAGCACGCTCATAGATTGGGTCGGTGGTAATGCCACCAAATACGAGACAACCCCCCCCACCAAAAGCAGGAGGAACGCTCCTTCAAAAGAGGGTCTTCCTCCACCAAAAGGACCCAACTGGAACGAACCCCAAAGACCAAATCCTCCAAGCAAAATGCTTGCTGAGGAACCAAAGGAATAATCAGAAGGAAACTCCCAACCAGCGGACCTCCCTAGGACACACTCTTCCTACGAAAAGGTCCAAAACGTTCCGGGATATCAAGTTTAGGGCACAAGTGGACATGAACTTGCAATCTTCCTTGTCCAAAGTCAGATGCCTTATCTTTAAGGCCACACGGTCAAGTAGCTACGAGAAAAAAAATTCAGAACAAGGAGATCGGAACGGAACACTGGGAATAGATTTCCCACACCTGTATTCCATGTAACACATTTTAAGGCCGAAACACCAACATCATTACAAACTCACGGCCTTGGCAGTGTCTACCACTCACCACCCCCCAAAGACCAGAAGGGGGCTGGAGAACGTAACCCAAATGGAAAGTTTGCAAGAACTCCGGATTAACAGAAAACTGCTGCAGCAGAATTCAACACTAAGCATCCAGCTTGCTAGGCAGGGTACCCTAGAACAAAGCAGCATCCAGATCCACACTTGTGTCGACACCAGCAACTCAGGTCTTGATCCAACTTGGAGAATCGAAAGGACACGAGAAATCCCTAAAAGTCTATAGCAGGCGAAGGTAAAAAGCCCAAAATGGCCGAGACCCGGGAACTACCTAAATTCTGGAAGCAGGATACCTGAAACCCAAGATCCCAAGAAGGATCAGAACTAGGTTTACTGAAAATTAAGATTCCTAAGAACCGAAGGGAGAACCTTACATTCACGAGCGAGAAAAGAACTGATAAGCTCCGGAATCCATATCATAGAACCAAAGTAGGATGGGGAAACCCCTCCCCCTATTAGGGTATGCCCAACAGGAGAAGAAATATCCCACAGAGAGTAAAAACACTGGGACAAAGACTCCAAAGGTCCCTAGGTCTTCTCTGACCAGACAATTGTCAAAAAAGGAAAAACCATTTCCGTTAACTAGGACCCCTAGATCCATATGTTCCAGCATCAAGCACCCATCCAAAGTAAACCTAAATAGGTCAAGCCTGTTAACTAGGATAGGTAGACCTGCTGTACCAGAACCTGAATCTAGAAGAAAAAAACTAATTTTTCCTAAGTAGAATGAAGAAAAACAGACCTAACTAGTCTTGCCTGTCATCTATGATACGACGCATCTTCCAGAACACTCTTGTGCTAAAAAGGAAAACTTATTAAGCTCCAGCAAAGCTAGAACAAGTGAGACATCAAAATAATTAAGCTCTAAGGCTTAAAATGTCCTCTAAATATCGGGGGAACTATCACCCCTAGCAGAAAACTATAAGTTTCCAACGAAAGACTCCAATCTCTCGACCATCAAAGTCGAAAGGGTCAAAAATCCCATGCAACAAAACTGCTTTCTCAGAAGAGTTTCTAAAAAAAATCCAGAGCTCAAAAACAAAAGCTATCCAGTACAAACCGTAGGAAAAAGGCTGAAAAAGGAGAGTGAAAGTCAACAACAGGCCCTGCTGTTATATGACACAATCCCCATAGAGCCCAGAACTTGGATTATAAATAAATCAAAAGGAAATCAAGACGACAAGGAATACACCATCCTCCACTCGTCTAGTCAAGATCGTTATCCGATTTAGAGAACAGATAGTCAACTGACGGAGTAGTCCTGGAAATCTTTAACATCGCCAAAATCTCTCTCAGAAGTAAACGCAGGCGTGCCACTCTAAATCTAAATGCTAAGCCCTCCTCAGACGGAAGACCTGAGTCAGCAGACCCCAACCCTGAAGGTTCTCCCTCTAAAACCTCAGAGGGAACCACATTCCCAGAGAACTGATCGGACACCAAATGGCCTCGGGCAGTAGAGCCCGGACTAACCCTTCGCTTTTGTGTAGCAGGAATAGGTAACCTCGCTAAGGCCATGCGGAAGTGCCTAACAACCTCTGGTGGAAACAAACCCCTTACAGTCAAAGGGGGGTCGGAACTTGGGAAAACTGCTTATGTAGGAACAGAATCAAGGGAACACGCCTCACTGGGCAAAGAGTCCTCAGAGGTGGATGGCTCAGTGGTTTCTAACATTGTGGCATACGGAACATAATTGAGCGGGCTGGATTACCCAGGCCTCCTCACAATATACACAGGTATCAAATTCTGAATCGGAGGGATCCCCTTCTAAAATTCCAGAATCCTCCATAACTCGTCTATATCAAATTATAGAAAGGAAAAACTGGCACCTTACATTCCAATGGCTGGGGCACTCACCACCTCCTATGACCCAGACAGATAGAGAAGAAGCTCCTCTCTGCAGACATCCAGTCAGGAATCTGAATTGGTGAAAAAATTTGACCGTTCCTGGTCACATGGTGCTCATGCAGGACCTGCCCCTGCTAAGAAAAAAAGTGCGCCATCTTATCTAAAAAAAACTGCGCCGCTCTCCAAAAACAAAATTTATGCTTACCTAATAAATTTCTTTCTTTTGCGATGTACCGAGTCCACGGATTCATCCTAACTTGTGGGATATTGTCCTTCCTGACAGGAATTAGCAAAGAGAGCACCACAGCAGAGCTGTCTATATAGCTCCCCCCTTAACTCCACCCCCCAGTCATTCGACCGAAGGCCAAGGAAGAAAAGGAGAAACTTTAAGGTGCAGAGGTGACTGAAGTTTACATAAAAAATACTACCTGTCTTGAATAGACAGGGCGGGCCGTGGACTCGGTACATCGCAAAAGAAAGAAATTTATCAGGTAAGCATAAATTTTGTTTTCTTTTGCATGATGTACCGAGTCCACGGATTCATCCTTACTTGTGGGATACCAATACCAAAGCTTTAGGACACGGATGACGGGAGGGACAAGACGGGAACCTAAACGGAAGGCACCACTGCTTGCAAAACCTCTCTCCCAAAAATAGCCTCCGAAGAAGCAAAAGTATCAAATTTATAAAATTTTGAAAAGGCATGAAGCGACGACCTAGTCGCCGCATTACAAATCTGTTCAACAGAAGCATCATTTTTATAAGCCCATGTGGAAGCTACCGCTCTAGTAGAATGAGCTGTAATCCTTTCAGGAGGCTGCTGTCCAGCAGTCTCATAAGCCAAACCGATGATGCTTTTCAGCCAAAAGGAAAGAGAAGTCGCTGTAGCCTTTTGACCCCTACGCTTTCCAGAATAGACAACAAACAAAGAAGATGTTTGACGAAAATCTTTGGTTGCCTGCAAATAAAATTTCAAAGCACGAACAGACGTTCCTTCTTACAAGAAGGATTAGGACACAGAGAAGGAACAACAATTTCCTGATTGATATTCCTGTTAGTAAGAACCTTAGGTAGGAACCCAGGCTTGGTACGCAAGACCACCTTATCAGCATGGAACACAAGGAGAGTCACATTGTAATGCAGATAGTTCAGAAACTCTTCGAGCTGAAGAGATAGCAACTAGGAACAAAACTTTCCAAGATAAAAGCTTAATATCTATGGAATGCATGGGTTCAAACGGAACCCCCTGAAGAACTCTAAGAACTAAATTTAGACTCCATAGCGGAGCAATAGGTTTAAACACAGGCTTAATTCTAACTAAAGCCTGACAAAAAGCCTGAACGTCTGGAACATCTGCCAGACGCTTGTGCAACAAAGACCGAGCAGATATATGTCCCTTAGAGAACTAGCTGATGATCCTTTCTCCAATCCCTCTTGGAGAAAAGACAAAATCCTAGGAATCCTGATTTTACTCCAGGAGAAGCCTTTGGATTCACACCAAAAAATATATTTACGCTATATCTTATGATAAATTTTCCTGGTAACAGGCTTTCAAGCCTGAATCAAGGTATTTATTACTGACTCAGAGAAACCCCGCTTTGATAGAATCAAGCGTTTAATCTCCAAGCAGTTAGTTGCAGAGAAATTATATTTGGATGCTTGAATGGACCTTGAATCAGAAGGTCCTGTTTCAATGGCAGAAACCATGGTGGAAGGGATGACATGTCCACCAGGTCTGTATACCAAGTCCTGCGTGGCCACGCAGGCGCTATCAAAATCACTAATGCTCTCTCCTGTTTGATTCTGGCAATCAGACGTGGAAGGAGAAGGAAAGGTGGAAACACATAAGCCAGGTTACTGCTAGAGCATCTATCAGTACAGCCTGAGGATCCCTTGACCTGGAGCCGTAACAAGGAAGTTTGGCGTTCTGACGAGACGCCATCAGATCCAATTCTGGTGTGCCCCATAGCCGAACCAGTTGAGCAAACACCTCCGGATGGAGTTCCCACTCCCCCGGATGAAAAGTCTGACGACTTAGAAAATCTGCCTCCCAGTTCTCTACACCTGGGATATAGATCGCTGACAGATGGCAAGAGTGAGCCTCTGCCCATTGGATTATCCTTGAGACCTCTATCATCGCTAAGGAACTCTTTGTTCCGCCCTGATGATTGATATAAGCCACAGTCGTGATGTAGTCCGACTGAAACCTGATGAATCTGGCCGAAGCCAGCTAGAGCATTGAATATCGCTCTTAATACCAGAATATATATCGGTAGGAGAGCCTCCTCCCGAGTCCACAAACCCTGAGCTTTCAGGGAATTCTAGACTGCACCCCAGCCCAGAAGACTGGTGTCTGTCGTCACTATAACCCATTCTGGCCTGCGGAAACACATTCCCTGGGACAGATGATCCTGTGACAACCACCAAAGAAGAGAGTCTCTGGTCTCTTGATCCAGATTTATCTGAGGAAATAAATCCACATAATCCCCATTCCACTGAGCATGCATAGTTGCAGTGGTCTGAGATGCAAGCGAGCAAACGGAACTATGTCCATTGCCGATACCATTAGTCCGATTACCTCCATACACTGAGCCACTGACGGCCGAGGAATGGAATGAAGAGCTCGGCAGGTGGACAAAATCTTTGATTTCCTGACCTCCATCAGAAATATTTTCATGTCCACCGAGTCTATCAGAGTCCCTAGAAATGAAACTCTTGTGAGGGGGGAAAGAGAACTCTTTTTTTACGTTCACTTTCCACCCGTGAGACCTTAGAAAGGCCAACACTAAGTCCGTGTGAGACTTGGCTAGTTGGAAGGACGACGCTTGAATTAGAATGTTGTCTAGATAAGGCACCACACCTATGCCCCGTGGCCTTAGAACAGCCGGAAGGGACCCTAGCACCTTCGTGAAGATTTGCAGCGCTGCGGCCAACCCGAAAGGAAGAGCCACAAACTGATAATGCTTGTTCAGAAAGGCGAACCTGAGGAACTGGTGATGATCTTCGTGGATAGGAATGTGCAGTCCACGGTGGTCATATATTGACCCTCCTGGATCAATGGTAAGATAGTTCGAATGGTCTCCATCTTGTAAAGATGGAACTCTTAGGAATTGGTTTAGGATCTTGAGATCCAGAATTGGTCTGAAGGTTCCCTCCTTTTTGGGAACTATAAACAGATTGGAGTAGAACCCCTGCCCCTGTTCTGCTTTTGGAACTGGGCAGATCACTCCCATGGTAAAAAGGTCTTCTACACAGCGTAAGAAAGCCTTTCTTTTTGTCGGGTTTACAGACAATTGAGAAAGATGGAACCTCCCCCTTGGAGGGGAATCCTTGAAATCTAGAAGGTATCCCTGGGTTACAATTTCTACTGCCCAGGAATCCTGAACATCTCTTGCCCAGGCCTGAGCAAAGAGAGAGTCTTCCCCCCTACTAGATCCGGTCACGGATAGGGGGCTACCCCTTCATGCTGACTTAGTGGCAGGGGCAGGCTTTTTGGCCTGTTTACCCTTGTTCCAAGCCTGATTAGGTCTCCAGGTTGGCTTGAATTGAGCAAAGTTCCCCTCTTGCTTTGCAGCAGGGGAAGAGGTAGAAGTTTCAAAAGGAACAAAGATTATTTTGTTTGGTCCTTGTCTTATTTGACTTATCCTGAAGGAGGGTATGACCCTTCCCTCCAGTAATGTCTGAAATGATCTCTTTCAATGCAGGCCCGAATAGGGTCTTACCTTTGAAAGGGATGGACAAAAGCTTAGATTTAGATGACACATCAGCTGACCAGGACTTAAGCCATAACGCTCTACGCGCTAAAATGGCAAAACCTGAATTCTTAGCCGCTAATTTAGCAAGATGAAAAGCGGCGTCTGTAATAAAAGAATTAGCCAACTTAACGGCCTTAATTCTGTCCAAAATATCATCTAGTGGGGTCTCCATCTGAAGAGCCTCATCTAGAGCCTCAAACCAAAAGGCAGCTGCAGTAGTTACAGGAACAATGCATGCTATAGGTTGAAGAAGAAAACCATGATGAACAAAAATTTTCTTTAGGAGACCCTCTAATTTTTTTATCCATAGGATCAATGAAAGCACAACTGTCGTCAATAGGTATAGTTGTACGCTTAGCCAGGGTAGAAATAGCTCCCTCCACCTTAGGGACCGTCTGCCATGAGTCCTTTATGGTGTCAGAAATGGGAGACATTTTCTTAAAAACAGGAGGGGGAGAGAACTGAATACCTGGTTTATCCCACTCCTTAGTAACAATGTCCGAAATCTTCTTAGGGACCGGAAACACATCAGTGTAAACAGGAACCTCTAAATATTTGTCCAATTTACACAATTTCTCTGGAACTACAATAGGGTTACAATCATCCAGAGTAGCTAAAACCTCCCTGAGCAATAAGCGGAGGTGCTCTAGCTTAAATTTAAATGCCGTCATATCTGAATCTGTCTGAGAGAACATCTTTCCTTAATCAGAAAACATAATTTATGTAAGAACTTACCTGATAAATTCATTTCTTTCATATTAGCAAGAGTCCATGAGCTAGTGACGTATGGGATATACATTCCTACCAGGAGGGGCAAAGTTTCCCAAACCTTAAAATGCCTATAAATACACCCCTCACCACACCCACAATTCAGTTTAACGAATAGCCAAGAAGTGGGGTGATAAGAAAAAAGTGCGAAAGCATATAAAATAAGGAATTGGAATAATTGTGCTTTATACAAAAAAATCATAACCACCACAAAAAAGGGCGGGCCTCATGGACTCTTGCTAATATGAAAGAAATGAATTTATCAGGTAAGTTCTTACATAAATTATGTTTTCTTTCATGTAATTAGCAAGAGTCCATGAGCTAGTGACGTATGGGATAATGACTACCCAAGATGTGGATCTTTCCACACAAGAGTCACTAGAGAGGGAGGGATAAAATAAAGACAGCCAATTCCTGCTGAAAATAATCCACACCCAAAATAAAGTTTAATGAAAAACATAAGCAGAAGATTCAAACTGAAACCACTGCCTGAAGTACTTTTCTACCAAAAACTGCTTCAGAAGAAGAAAACACATCAAAATGGTAGAATTTAGAAAAAGTATGCAAAGAGGACCAAGTTGCTGCTTTGCAAATCTGATCAACCGAAGCTTCATTCCTAAACGCCCAGGAAGTAGAAACTGACCTAGTAGAATGAACTGTAATCCGTCGAGGCGGAATTTTACCCGACTCGACATAGGCATGATGAAATAAAGATTTCAACCAAGATGCCAAAGAAATGGCAGAAGCTTTCTGGCCTTTTCTAGAACCGGAAAACATGACAAATAATACAAAGCTCTAACAGCATCCAAAGAATGCAATGATTTCTCCTTAGAATTCATATGATTTGGACATAATGAAGGAACCACAATTTCTCTACTAATGTTGTTAGAATTCACAACCTTAGGTAAAAAATACAAAAGAAGTTCGCAGCACCGCCTTATCCTGATGAAAAATCAGAAAAGGAGACTCACAAGAAAGAGCAGATAATTCAGAGACTCTTCTGGCAGAAGAGATGGCCAAAAGAAACAAAACTTTCCAAGAAAGTAATATAACGACCAAAGAATGCATGGGTTCAAAAGGAGGAGCTTGAAAAGCCCCCAGAACCAAATTCAAACTCAAAGGAGGAGAAATTGACTTAATGACAGGTTTTATACAAACCAAAGCTTGTACAAAACAATGAATATCAGGAAGATTAGCAATCCTGTGAAAAAAGAACAGAAAGAGCAGAGATTTGTCCTTTCAAGGAACTTGCGGACAAACCTTTATCTAAACCATCCTGAAGAAACTGTAAAATTCTCGGTATTCAAAAAGAATGCCAAGAAAAAATGATGAGAAAGACACTAAGAAATATAAGTATTCCAGACTCTATAATATATCTCTCTAGATACAGATTTACGAGCCTGTCACATAGTATTAATCACAGAGTCAGAGAAACCTTCTTTGACCAAGAATCAAGCGTTCAAACTCCATACCTTAAAATTTAAGGATTTGAGATCCTGATGGAAAAAAGGACCTTGCGACAGAAAGTCTGGTCTTAACGGAAGAGTCCACAGCTGGCAAGAGGCCATCCGGACAAGATCCGCATACCAAAACCTGTGAGGCCATGCTGGAGCTACCAGCAGGACAAACGAGCATTCCTTTAGAATCTTGGAGAATACTCTTGGAAGAAGAACTAGAGGCGGAAAGATATAGGCAGGATGATACTTCCAAGGAAGTGATAATGTATCCACTGCTTCCGCCCGAGGATCCCGGGATCTGGACAGATACCAGGGAAGTTTCTTGTTTAGATGAGAAGCCATCAGATCTATTTCTGGAAGTTCCCACATTTGAACAATCTGAAGAAATACCTCTGGGTGAAGAGACCATTCGCCCGGATGCAACGTTTGGCGACTGAGATAATCCGCTTCCCAATTGTCTATACCTGGGATATGAACCGCAGAGATTAGACAGGAGCTGGATTCCGCCCAAACCAAAATTCGAGATACTTCTTTCATAGCCAGAGGACTGTGAGTCCCTCCTTGATGATTGATGTATGCCACAGCTGTGACATTGTCTATCTGAAAACAAATGAACAACTCTCTCTTCAGAAGAGGCCAAGACTGAAGAGCTCTGAAAATTGCACAGAGTTCAAAAATATTGATCGGTAATCTCACCTCCTGATATTCCCAAACCCCTTGTGCCGTCAGAGACCCCCACACAGCTCCCCAACCTGTAAGACTTGCATCTGTTGAGATTATAGTCCAGGTCGGAAGAACAAAGAAGCCCCCTGAACTAAACGATGGTGAACTGTCCACCATGTCAGAGAGTGTCGTATAATCGGTTTAAAGATATTAATTGAGATATCTTTGTGTAATCCCTGCACCACTGGTTCAACATACAGAGCTGAAGAGGTCGCATGTGAAAACGAGCAAAGGAGATCGCATCCGATGCGGCAGTCCTAAGACCTAAAATTTCCATGCATAAGGCTACCAAAGGGAATGATTGTGACTGAAGGTTTTGACAAGCTGATATCAATGTTAAACTTCTCTTATCTGACAAGGACAGAGTCATAGACACTGAATCTATCTGGAAACCTAAAAAGGTTACCCTTGTCTGAGGAAACAATGAACTGATTGGTAAATTGATCCTCCAACCATGATCTTGAAGAAACAACACAAGTCGATTCGTATGAGATTCTGCGAAAATGTGAAGACTGAGCAAGTACCAAGATATCGTCCAAATAAGGAAATACCAAAACCCTGTTCTCTGATTACAGACAGAAGGGCACCGAGAACCTTTGAAAAAAATTCTTGGAGCTGACGCTAGGCCAAACGGTAGAGCCACAAAACTGGTAATGCTCGTCTAAAAAGAGAATCTCAGAAACTAAAAGTGATCTGGATGAATCGGAATATGCAGATATGCATCCTGTAAATCTATTGTAGACATATAATGCCCTTGCTAAACAAAAGGCAGGATAGTCCTACAGTTACCATCTTGAATGTTGGTATCCTTACATAACGATTCAATATTGATAGATCCGGAACTGGTCTGAAGGAATTGACCTTCTTTGGTACAATGAAGAGATAGAATAAAACCCCAGCCCCTGTTCCAGAACTGGAACTGGCATAATTACTCCAGCCAACTCTAGATCTGAAACACATTTCAGAAATGCTGAGCCTTTGCTGTGTTTACTGGGACACGGGAAAGAAAAAAATCTCTTTGCAGGAGGCCTTAACTTGAAGCCAATTCTGTACCTTTCTGAAACAATGTTCTGAAACCAGAGATTGTGAACGGAATTGATCCAAATTTCCTTGAAGAAAACGTAAACTGCCCCATACCAGCTGAGCTGGAATGAGGGCCGCACCTTCATGGGTATTTAGGAGCTGGCTATAGGTTTCTATAAGGCTTGGATATATTCCAAACTGGAAATGGTTTCCAAACTGATACCGCTCCTGAGGATGAAGGATCAGGCTTTTGTTCCTTGTTGTGAGGAAAGGAACGAAAATGATTATTAGACCTAAATTTACCTTAGATTTTTTATCCTTTGGTAAAAAAGTTCCCTTCCCTCCAGTAACAGTTGAGATAATAGAATCCAACTGAGAATCAAATAATTTATTACCCTGGAAAGAAAGGGAAAGCAAAGTTGACTTAGAAGACATATCAGCATTCCAAGTTTTAAGCCATAAAGCTTTTCTAGCTAAAATAGCTAGAGACATATACCTGACATCAACTCTAATGATATCAAAAGATGGTATCACAAATAAAATTATTAGCATGTTATAGAATAATAATAATGCTATAAAATTATGATCTGTTACTTGTTGCGCTAAAGCTTCTAACCAAAAAGTTGAAGCTGCAGCAACATCCGCTAAAAATATAGCAGGTCTAAGAAGATTACCTGAACATAAGTAAGCTTTTCTTAGAAAGTATTCAATTTTCCTATCTAAAGGATCCTTAAATGAAGTACTATCTGCCATAGGAATAGTAGTACGTTTAGCAGGAGTAGAGACAGCCCCATTAACCTTAGAGATTTTGTCCCAAAACTCTAATCTGTCAGATGGCACAGGATATAATTGCTTAAACGTTTAGAAGGAGTAAATGAATTACCCAAATTATTCCATTCCCTGGAAATTACTTCAGAAATAGCATCAGGGAGAGAAAACACTTCTGGAATAACTACAGGAGATTTAAAAACCTTATTTAAACGTTTAGATTTAGTATCAAGAGGACCAGAATCCTCTATTTCTAATGCAATTAATACTTCTTTAAGTAAAGAACGAATAAATTCCATCTTGAACAAATACAAAGATTTATCAGCATCAACCTCTGAGACAGAAACCTCTGAACCAGAAGAACCATTATCAGTATCAGAATGATGATGTTCATTTAAAAATTCATCTGAAAAAAGAGAAGTTTTAAAAGACTTTTATGTATACTAGAAGGAGAAATAACAGACATAGCCTTCTTAATGGATTTAAAAAATAAAATCTCTTATGTTATCAGGAACACTCTGAAAATTAGATGTTGACGGAACAGCAACAGGTAATGTAACAGTACTAAAGGAAATTTTATCTGCATTAATAAGTTTGTCATGACATGCAATACAAACAACAGCTGGAGAAACAGATACCAAAAGTTTATAGCAGATACACTTAGCTTGGTAGCTCCAGCACTGGGCAGCGATTTTCCTGAAGTATCTTATGACTCAGTTGCAACGTGGAACATCTTGCAATATGTAAAAGAAAAAACAACATATAAAGCAAAATTGATCAAATTCCTTAAATGACAGTTTCAGGAATGGGAAAAAAATGCCAGTGAACAAGCTTCTAGCAACCAGAAGCAATAAATAATGAGACTTAAATAATGTGGAGACAAAAATGACGCCCATATTTTTTAGCGCCAAAAAAGACGCCCACATTATTTGGCGCCTAAATGCTTTTGGCGCCAAAAATGACGCCACATCCGGAACGCCGACATTTTTGACGCAAAAAAACGTCAAAAAATGACGCAACTTCCGGCGACACGTATGACGCCGGAAACAGAAAAAAAAATTTGCGCCAAAAAAGTCTGCGCCAAAAATGACGCAATAAAATTAAGCATTTTCAGCCCCCGCGAGCCTAACAGCCCACAGGGAAAAAGTCAAATTTTTTAAGGTAAGAAAAAATGATTGAAACAAATGCATTTATCCCAAGTATGAAACTGACTGTCTGAAAATAAGGAATGTTGAACATCCTGAGTCAAGGCAAATAAATGTTTGAATACATATATTTAGAACTTTATAAAAAAGTGCCTAACCATAGCTTAGAGTGTCACAGAAAATAAGCTTACTTACTTACCCCAGGACACTCATCTACATGTTGTAGAAAGCCAAACCAGTACTGAAACGAAAATCAGCAGAGGTAATGGTATATATATATATATATAAGAGTATATCGTCGATCTGAAAAGGGAGGTAAGAGATGAATCTCTACGACCGATAACAGAGAACCTATGAAATAGACCCCGTAGAAGGAGATCATTGCATTCAAATAGGCAATACTCTCCTCACATCCCTCTGACATTCACTGCACGCTGAGAGGAAAACCGGGCTCCAACCTGCTGCGGAGCGCATATCAACGTAGAATCTAGCACAAACTTACTTCACCACCTCCATAGGAGGCAAAGTTTGTAAAACTGAATTGTGGGTGTGGTGAGGGGTGTATTTATAGGCATTTTAAGGTTTGGGAAACTTTGCCCCTCCTGGTAGGAATGTATATCCCATACGTCACTAGCTCATGGACTCTTGCTAATTACATGAAAGAAATCTCTCCCTCAGACAGCAAATCCCTCATCCCTACCTCAGAACATTGTGAGGGAATATCTGATACGGCAACTAAAGCGTCAGAAGGCTCAGCATTTGTTCTTAACCCAGAGCTCCTGCGCTTCCCTTGCAACCCAGGCAGCTTAGATAAAACACAGAAACAGCAAAGTCCAGCGCACCCGGCAGCAATGAGACTCAACAAATAAATGTTCCAAGTAGTTTACCTGTTTATTTTGAACACGTGGAACAAATGGCTAAACAAGCCTAATATGTCAAATGGCAAAGTACTCCAACACGTAAGGAAAAGACAGCATATGACAGGCAGCAGGATAGGGAAAAAAAAATAGGTCAGACGCGTTTCCTTATGTTGCTACATAGTAATCCTCAGTGACCATGTCTGTTTCCCACAATTCAGTGCCTTAAATACACAACTGTTGTGCAATCACAGCACTGAAAGGGCTTATTAATGTATAGCCAATCATTAAGGACAAGTAAATATGGGCGAAACAAATCACTGGAGTTACAACGTATCAACCAAAAAAATATATATATGTGCTTACAAAGTATTTAACAAGCGTATACATATGATCAATTAGGCACTATAAAGATACACAAATAATGTAAACACAATTATACAAATATAATAAATGAAAAATAAAAAAATATAAAAATGAAAAATATTTGTACAAAAGTATGAACTTAAATACACTTCTAATTTCACAAAAAATAGTGCCACATTAGATTTAAAAAAATAAATTCTAATGATACTAAGTCAAAATACCAAAATCAAAAAGCAAAAACCTGTATAGAGTAAAAAAGATAGTAAAAAATAATAAGAAGAACTCTATTGATCTACAAATAATCTTACATCCCAATCAAAATTTAACCCTGCCGGCACTCTAGTGCCCAACTGAAAAATCCAATATACTCCTCTTTTACTAAGAGCAGTACCTCTATTTCCACCTCTTGGGTGTCTAGAGATCAATTGGATTGCTTGGAATGTCAGCAATGAACTATCAGAATTGTGGTGTCTTTTGAAATGCAGGGAGATGGGGGTAGTGGACTCTGGGTCCTCAATTAAGCGTAAATGCTCAAGAAAGCGATCCTTTAACGCACGTGTCGTTTGTCCCACGTACTGCCTGAAGCACCCCCTGCAGGTCAAAAGATATATGACATAACAAGAATTGTATGTCATATGTTCACGAATTTCAAATATCTTGTGGTTGTTGCTTGATGTAAAACTAGTGCCAAAAGACGCATAGGCACAGGACTTACATCTCTTACTGCCACATTTGAAGAAACCAGGTTTGATTGAAAGCCAATTTCTTTGTGACTGTTGCCGTGGCAACATAGAGGGAGACAGTATGCTCCCTAGTGTTTGAGCCCTACGAGAAACAAAGCAAACACCCTCTTTAACTATATCAACCAGGTTATCATCAGTAGTCAATATAGGGAGTGCCTTCCTGATTATATCACAGATTTTGCCATATTCCATGCTGTAAGAAGTGATAAATTTTAATTGTTTGAACCTATCTGTATTCTTTGATCTACCCGACACAAAAAGATCTTTTCTGTCAAGAAGATCAATATCTCGTTTAGTTTGTTGTAGACAATTAGGAGAATACCCTCTCTGGGCTAACCTTTCAGTTAGTTCACTGGAATGTTTCTCATAGCTCGATTGGTTAGTGCAGTTACGCTTAACCCTTATGTACTGACTATTAGGGATAGACTGTATGGTGTGCTTTGGATGACATGATTTGGCATTCAAAATTGTATTTCCAGATATAGGTTTACGGAACAATTCAATATCAATACATGAAGACTGGAGATTGGAGTGTAACTCAATGTCCAAAAAGGAAATTGAATGTTTGTCACTTTCCATAGTGAACTGTAGATTCAGTGCATTGTTCTGTAAGTAGGCTAGAAACGATTCAAGGAGATCTGCCGGACCCTTCCAAATCAACAAAATATCGTCGATGTGTTGTGGGAAACAGACATGGTCACTGAGGATTACTATGTAGCAACATAAGGAAACGCGTCTGACCTATTTTTTTTCCCTATCCTGCTGCCTGTCATATGCTGTCTTTTCCTTACGTGTTGGAGTACTTTGCCATTTGGCATATTAGGCTTGTTTAGCCCTTTGTTCCACATGTTCAAAATAAACAGGTAAACTACTTGGCACATTTATTTGTTGAGTCTCATTGCTGCCGGGTGCGCTGGACTTTGCTGTTTCTGTGTTTGTCTGGTGGGCGTGGATGGAGAGCTCCATGTTCCTTTGCACCGGAGCAGATGAGTGAATACTGATACGTCATCACGGACGTCAAGCAAGAGGGTGTGTTCACTACGTGAAGAGCGTCACGTGATCGGATCTGACACGCTGTTTGTGTCTGAGCTCTTCCCTAGCTGAGAGAGCTTAGATAAAACCTCTGTGAGGGTAGTATTCATAGCTGAAGCCATATCTTGCAAGGTGAAACAATTAGACGCACTAGAAGTCTTCGGCGTCGCTTGTGCGGGCTTTACTGGTTGTGACACTTGGGGAGAACTAGATGGCAAAACCTGATTTCCTTCTGTCTGAGAATCATCTAATGCCAAACTTTTATAAATCAAAATATGCCGTTTGCAATTTATAGACATATCAGTACAAGTGGGACACATTCTAAGAGGGGGTTCCACAATGGCTTCTAAACAAATTGAACAATGCGTCTCCTCAGTGTCAGACATGTTTAACAGGCTAGTAATAATGCAAGCAAGCTTGGAAAACACTTTATTTAATGAAAAAAACACAATTTGCAAAAACGTTACTGTGCCTTTGAGGGAAAAAAAGGCATACACAAACTGCAAAACAGGTTAAAATTGCTTCAATGTTTCAGAAATTTTAACAGTGTACCCCCACTAAGCTTTAGAAGGATTGCATCACAAGTTAATAAGCAATAAACCCCCAAATGAAAAAAACGGATTTAAATATGTCTAAAACCGGTTAAAACCCCTGTTAGCACCTTGCCACAGCTCTGCTGTGGCCCTACCTGCCCTTAGGAAGCAATAATATGGGGTTTAAAGCGTCAATTAGTCCCTCAGAAGTCTCTCAGGACCTCAGGAGAAGTTGCTTGTAAATGTAGGCCCCGCCTGCTGGGGCCTACACAAAACTAACAAACCCTGCCTTAAAGCCATGTGGGTTATAAACAACCCCAAAGAACCCTCAAGCAAATGTCCCATAAATCAGAAAACGTTACTCCCAGACACAAAAACGCTTGTCCCAAATGCACATAAACTGAGTGCCCACAAAAAAACAAAATTTATGCTTGTGGGATATTCTCCTTCCCAACAGGAACCTGCAAGAGGACACCCACAGCAGAGCTCTCTATATAGCTCCTCCCCTAACTGCCACCCCCAGTCATTCGACCGAAGACAAGCAAGAAAATGGAGAAACTATAGGGTGCAGTGGTGACTGTAGTTTAAAAATAAAAAACACCTGCCTTAAAGTGACAGGGCGGGCCGTGGACTGGAGACACCACAAGAGAAAGAAATTTATCAGGTAAGCATAAATTTTGTTTTCTCTTGTAAGGTGTATCCAGTCCACAGGTTCATCCATCACTTGTGGGATACCAATACCAAAGCTTTAGGACACGGATGAAGGGAGGGACAAGGCAGGCACTTAAACGGAAGGCACCACTGCCTGCAAGACCTTTCTCACAAAATAGCCTCTGAGGAAGCAAAAGTATCAAATTTGTAAAATTTAGAAAAAGTATGAAGCGAAGACCAAGTCGCCGCATTACAAATCTGTTCAACAGAGGCCTCATGTTTAAAAGCCCATGTGGAAGCTACCGCTCTAGTAGAATGAGCTGTAATTCTTTGAGGAGGCTGCTGGCCAGCAGTCTCATAAGCTAAATGGATTATGCTTCTCAGCCAAAAAGAAAGAGAAGTTGCCAAAGCCTTTTGGCCTCTCCTCTTTCCAGAGTAGACGACAAACAATGCAGATGTTTGACGAAAATCCTTAGTAGCTTACAAATAAAACTTAAAAGCACAAACCACTTCAAGATTGTGTAAAAGACGTTCCTTCTTTGAAGAAGGATTAGGACACAGTGACGGAACAACAATTTCCTGATTGATATTCCTATTAGATACTACCTTAGGAAGAAACCCAGGTTTGGTACGCAAAACTACATTATCTGCATGGAAGATCAGATAAGGGGAATCACACTGCAAGGCAGATAAAACTGAAACTCTTAGAACCGAAGAGATAGCTACTAAAAACAGAACTTTCCAAGATAAAAGCTTGATATCTATGGAATGCAAGGGTTCAAACGGAACCCCTTGAAGAACTTTAAGAACTAAATTTAAACTCCATGGCGGAGCAACAGGTTTAAACACAGGCCTGATTCTAACCAAAGCCTGACAAAACGCCTGAACGTCTGGAACATCAGCCAGGCGCTTGTGCAAAAGTATAGACAGAGCAGAAATCTGTCCCTTTAAGGAACTAGCCGATAATCCCTTTTCCAATCCTTCTTGGAGAAAAGATAGTATCCTAGGAATCCTGACCTTACTCCACGAGTAACCCTTGGATTCACACCAATGAAGATATTTACACCATATCTTATGATAGATTTTCCTGGTGACAGGCTTTTGAGCCTGAATCAAGGTATCAATGACCGACTCGGAGAAACCACGTTTTGATAAAATCAAGTGTTCAATCTCCCAAGCAGTCAGAATTAGATTTGGATGTTTGAATGGACCTTGGAGTAGAAGGTCCTGCCTCAGCGGCAGATTCCATGGTGGAGAGGATGACATGTCCACCAGATCCGCATACCAAGTCCTGCGTAGCCACGCAGGCGCTATCAAAACCACCGAAGCTCTCTCCTGCTTGATCTTGGCAATCAGACGAGGGAGGAGAGGAAACGGTGGAAACGCATAAACCAGGTTGAAGGACCAGGGCACTGCTACAGCATCTATCAGCGCTGACTGGGGATCCCTTGACCTGGACCCGTAACAAGGAAGCTTGGCGTTCTGACGAGACGCCATCAGATCCAGTTCTGGTTTGCCCCAAAGTTGAATCAGCTGGGCAAATACCTCCGGAAAGAGCTCCCACTCCCCCGGATGAAAAGTCTGCCGACTTAGAAAATCCGCCTCCAAGTTCTCTACTCCTGGGATATGGATAGCTGAGAGATGGCAAGAGTGAACCTCTGCCCATAGAATTATCTTGGAAACCTCCATCATTGCCAGGGGACTCCTTGTTCCCCCCTGATGGTTGATATAGGCTACAGTCATGATATTGTCCGACTGAAATCTGATGAACTTGTCCGCAGCTAGTTGAGGCCAAGCCTGAAGAGCATTGAATATCGCTCTTAGTTCCAGAATGTTTATCGGAAGGAGGGCTTTCTCCTGAGTCCACGAACCCTGAGCCTTCAGGGAGTTCCAGACTGCGCCCCAGCCCAGAAGGCTGGCATCTGTCGTCACTATAGTCCACTCTGGCCTGCGGAAACTCGTTCCCCTGGACAGATGGACCCGAGATAACCACCAGAGAAGAGAATCCATGGTCTCTTGATCAAGATTTAACAGAGGAGATAAATCTGTTTAGTCCCCATCCCACTGATTGAGCATGCAAAGTTGCAGTGGTCTGAGATGTAGTCGGGCAAACGGAACTATGTCCATTGCCGCTACCATTAGGCCGATCATTTCCATACACTGAGCCACTGATGGCCGAGAAGTGGAATGAAGAGCACGGCAAGAAGTTAGAAGTTTTGATATCCTGACTTCTTTCAGAAAAATTTTCATTTCTACTGAATCTATCAGAGTTCCTAGGAAGGAAACTCTTGTGAGAGGAGAGAGAGAACTCTTTTCTATGTTCAATTTCCACCCGTGAGACCTCAGAAAGGCCAGAACAATGTCCGTATGGGACTTGGCGATTTGAAAAGTCGACGCCTGAATCAGAATGTCGTCTAGGTAAGGGGCTACCGCTATGCCCCGCGGCCTTAGAGCCGCCAGAAGGGACCCTAGAACCTTCGTAAAGATTCTTGGTGCCGTGGCTAACCCGAAGGGAAGAGCCACAAACTGGTAATGCCTGTCTAGGAAGGCGAACCTGAGGAACTGATGATGATCTTTGTGAATCGGAATGTGGAGATAAGCATCCTTTAAGTCCACAGTAGTCATATATTGCCCCTCCTGGATCATAGGGAAGATGGTTCGGATTGTCTCCATCTTGAAGGATGGGACCCTGAGAAATTTATTTAGGATCTTGAGATCAAGATAGGTCTGAAAGTTCCCTCTTTTTTGGGAACTATAAACAGGTTTGAATAAAAACCCAGCCCCTGTTCCGCTCTTGGAAATGGGTGGATCATTCCATAACCAGTAGGTCTTGAACGCAACGTAAGAATGCCTCTCTTTATCTGGTTTACAGATAGTTGTGAGAGATGAAATCTCCCCTTTGGAGATGAACCTTTGAATTCCCGAAGATATCCCTGGGAAACAATCTCTAGCGCTCAGGGATTCTGGACGTTTCTTGCCCAAGCCTGGGCGAAGAGAGAAAGTCTGCCCCCTACTAGATCCGGTCCCGGATCGGGGGCAACTCCTTCATGCTGTCTTAGAGGCAGCCACAGGTTTCTTGGCCTGCTTCCCCTTGTTCCAAGCCTGGTTAGGTCTCCAGACTGTTTTGGACTGGGCGAAATTTCCCTCTTGTTTTGCATTAGAGGAAACAGACTGCGCCACTCTTGAAGTTTCGGAAAGGAACGAAAATTATTCTGTTTGGTCCTCTTATTTGACCTATCCTGAGGAAGGGCGTGACCTTTTCCTCCAGTAATATCAGAAATGATCTCCTTCAGACCGGGCCCGAAAAGGGTCTGTCCAAAGGGGATGTTAAGAAGCTTAGACTTTGAAGTAACGTCTGCTGACCAGGACTTAAACCATAGCGCCCTAAGCGCCAAAATGGCAAAACCTGAATTCTTAGCCATTAGATTGGTTAACTGAAAAATGGCGTCAGAAATAAAGGAATTAGCTAACTTAAGAGCTTTAATCCTGTCTAGAATGTTGTCTAGCGGAGTCTCCACCTGCAGAGCCTCCTCAAGAGACTCGAACCAAAAAGCCGCTGCAGCAGTAACTGGGGCTATGCATGCAAGCGGCTGGAGAATTAAACCTTGATGAATAAAAATTTTCTTAAGGAGACCCTCCAATTTTTTATCGATAGGATCTAGGAAAGCACAACTGTCCTCGACGGGGATAGTTGTACGCTTAGCTAGGGTAGAGACTGCTCCCTCCACCTTAGGGACTGTCTGCCACAAGTCCCGTACGGCGGCATCTATGGGAAACATCTTTTTGAAAGCAGGAGGGGGAGAGAACGGCACACCTGGTCTATCCCATTCCTTAGTAATAATTTCCAAAAACCTCTTAGGGACTGGAAAAACATCAGTGTAAACAGGCACTGCAAAGTATTTGTCCATTTTACACAATTTCTCTGGAACCCCAATGGGGTCACAATCATCCAGAGTCGCTAAAACCTCCCTAAGCAATAAGCGGAGGTGTTCAAGCTTAAATTTAAACGCTGTCATTTCAGAATCAGACTTAAGATACGCCTTCCCTGAGTCTGAAATGTCACCCACAGATAGAAGCTCACCTGCCTCGGCTTCTGAGTATTGTGAGGTTATATCGGACACAGGCATTAAAGCGTCAGAAAGCTCTGTATTAGTTCTAGCCCCAGAGCTGTCTCGCTTTCCTTGTAACCCTGGCAGTTTGGAAAATACCTCTGTGAGGGTAGCATTCATGACTGCCGCCATGTCCTGTAAGGTAAAAAATTAGACGCGCTAGATGTACTTGGCGTCACTTGAGCGGGAGTTATAGGTTCTGACACATGGGGAGAGCTAGAAGGCATAATCTCCCTTTTTTCAGTCAGAGAATCCCCTGGAGATAAATCTTTAAGCACCATAATATGGTCTTTATAGTTTATAGAAATTTCAGTACATTTGGTACACATTCTAAGAGGGGGTTCCACCATGGCTTCTAAACATACTGAACAAGGAGTTTCCTCTATGTCAGACATGTTTAACAGACTAGTAATGAGACAAGCAAGCTTGGAAAACACTTTAATAAAGGTGAAACAGCAATTAAACAAAAACGTTACTGTGCCTTTAAGAGAGAAAAAACTAACACTTAAACTGCAAAACAGTGTAAAAATATAGTAAAGTCTTTGAAATTTTTACAGTGTGTGTAAGGGACTAAAGCAACATTGCACCCACTTGCAAATGGATGATTAACCCCTTAGGCCCCAAACCGGATTTAAAAACGTGAAAAAAACATTACAAGACAGTTAAGCACCCTGCCACAGCTCTGCTGAGGCTCCTACCAGCCCTCAAGTACGATTTTGTGCAGAAATAAACCCCTTATAATGGTCCTCAGGTGCCAGAGGACTCCTCTAGGGAAGCTGGATGTCTCAGTCTGAATTAAAACTGCACATTTAGAGCGCTAAAATAGGCCCCTCCCACCTTGTACTGGATGCCAGAGGGGCCTTAAGAAAATACTCCTAGGAGTATCTGATTAGCCATGTGGAAACTAGGCCCCAAATAAAGAGTTATCTCCCTCAGAGAAAAAACGTCCTATTTTTGAATTCATGTAAACGTTTAACTGTCACTAAGTAATAAGAGTATTACCCTGTTTTGTAAGCATGATCCCAGTCGCTGTTAAATCACTGTATCAGGCTTACCTCAAATACACAAGGCTCTGTCAGCATTTTCTAGAACTCATTCATCTCTCTAGAAATAAATATACTGAACATACCTCAAAGCAGGTAATCTGCAGACCGTTCCCCCAACTGAACTTTACTCTTCCTGCTTAGAGCCAGCAAAGGAGAATGACTGGGGGGTGGAGTTAAGGGGGGAGCTATATAGACAGCTCTGCTGTGGTGCTCTCTTTGCTACTTCCTGTCAAGAAGGACAATATCCCACAAGTTAGGATGAATCTGTGGACTCGGTACATCATGCGAAAGAAAGAACCAGTATGTTCCGTATCAGCCTAAGAGCTCAAACGTTCTTACATGTAGGCAGTCGAAATCGCATAACAAATACGATTAAAAAACCCCCACTGTTCAATAATCCCCCTCAGGAGATATTAACCCTTGATTCCATAAAGATAAAGGAGTCCCACTGTGACCCTGTCTTTTTATTGTTAACATGTGTAAAGTAATGAAACAATCTTACCGGAATCTATGCGCTTCTGACATGGACTTAAATGAAGAAAGCAAGCAGCGAAACTCATCAACGCTGATTGCTTAAAGGATTACTTTCTGTTATAATTATTAAGCTAAACAACTAACATATTAAAGGTAATAAACATTAATTAAAACCTACTGACCTATATTTTCTCCAAAACAAAGTTTCATAACGTTCTAAAAGTTATATCTTTTATTCGCCGATGATGTCACATTATCCTGCCCACTATTTTCAGCACTGCATGTTCAAAATACTTAAACCAATACGTTTGTGTTTAAAGCGCCATTTTGAAACCTAGGTATTGTAAACGGATTGGTACAGAGCAAAGGATACCCACGGAGTGGGTTTGGAAAACAATTAAATTTGCAGACAAGATTTCTGATATACCGTAGAGATATGTTAATGAAATGCTATTGATAAAAAGCGTATTTGGGGTAGTTAGTTAGTAACAGGCATAGAAAATATTTACTTACAGTGGCCCTTTAAGGAGCTGTTAATATGAGTCTGGATGGGTTCTCAGAAAGACACTCCCTGCATCTCCAGACTCTAACTTTCATCAATGCTCTGACAGGCTGACACTACTATTTAAAACTCCAGTCCCATCTCGAAGATTACTACCATCCATAAGGAACTACTCTGAAATCTTTTGACACGTCTCTGCCAACCTCCTGTGACGAAAGGCAAAGAATAACTGGGGGATGAAGGGAGTGGGGGAGGTATTTAAGCCCTTGGCTGGGGTGTCCGTCTCCTCCTGGTGGCCAGGTTCTGTATTTCCCACAAGGAATGAAGCTGTGGACTCTCCTCATATTAAGATGGAAATTAGTTACATAGCCAAGCTGTCTGGAATAGTCTGAGCCCTCCCCTCCCCTTCATCAGTGTTTAGCATCAGAAAAAAAGGCATTGTATTTCAACTGAGTTCATAAAAGCTTATTTTCTTCTAGGCATGCTCCAGCAGATGTGTTAAAGTCTTGCATTCTACCAAATCACAGCTTGATATAGATGCAGCCATTAAAGGAATTGTGTGGGGGGAGTTAGAGCTGTACAATTCGGAAACTTAAAAAAGGGTTAATGGCAAGGAACTGCAGTATAAATTTGCAGGTAAAGTAATTAAAGTGCATATTGTATTTTGTCTCTATCCCAACTTGTGTTATGTCCCTTTAAATCAAAAACTGTATTTGCACAGTTGCCTTATAAGATTTCTTTATCAAGACAAAATCCATTTTGTTTACCTCTAGTAACTGAGGGTTGGTATATTGAAGGGCTGCCATTTCCTGTTCAATCTCTGCTTGGTTTTTCTTTTTTTCATCAACTTTTGTCTCTTCCTTTCGATCCGAAACTGATTCTGATGGTGGCATAAGAGGCACTTTATTCTGCATCCATGCCTGGGGAACAAAGTAAGAAAGGATACAAATGGTAATGTATTTGTAAGTGTTAACAGGTTGTTGAATAAACAAAGCAAAATTATGCATGGTTTCCAATATTTATACAAACTATCGTTACAAAATGCTTTTAACTGAAACATCATTCTAGGTACTTACTTGTTGAAACTGGGCCGGGATAGGTTTGGCATAAGGAACTTTTTTCTGAGGTACCTTCTTCTGATCTTTTTGCATGACCTCATCCATTCCCCAGTCCAGTCCTGGAATTGTCATCTCCACTGCACTGGTCTCCTCTTTACCTTAAACACAACAAAAAATATAATTTTACAAAAGACAGCTCACAATTTAAAGAGCTAGTTAGTTAAATAATGTAACAACTTTTAGGCAGGAAACTTTCATAAAACAGAAAACTTCTACTTATCCTATAGGAAAGAGCATGGTTTTGTCTTCAATTGTTCCCTATCCTTCCTGCTGACCTGTTTTATACATTACTAACTACATAATGTACTAAATTCCTGTTTTTCTCTATGTCTCCCTTTCTCTTTTTTTTTAGATATATACACATACAGTATATATATATATATATATATATATATATATATATATATATATATATATATATAGAGAGAGAGAGAGAGAGACACACACATACACAGTGTGTGTATATATATATATATATATATATATATATATATATATATATATACACACACATATATATATATATATATATATATATATATACACACACATATATATATATATATACACACATATATACACACACATATATATATATATATATACACACATAAAGTGGTGACTGGCTAAGCAGAATATGGCCATATTGTGTGACTAAGTTCCCAATATTATTTAAAAAAGAATAGTTGTCTCTTGATGTATTTGCAGGCAATTTTTTGCAGCAGTAAAAAATATGTTGTGCTTTGGAAAATGGATGTGCGCCGATACCTCTGTTTGTATATATACACACACACATATATATATATATATATATATATATATATATATATATATATATATATATATATATATATATATATATAGTACAGATTATAGAATACCTAGGGACAGAGGGTCCACAGGTAAGCCCCAAAAGCGCTACCAGCAAGGGATACCCGACTACTATAATCCTATATAATAAAAGGCCAAGTGTGTGTGTTCGAAGCGGTCATGCGCAGTAGAACAGTAGGACAAACACACCTGGCGCTATGTGGTGGAGTGGGCGTGGCCGGGGAGGAGTGGGTGTGGCCGGGTGGGTTTTAAGTGGGTGTGGCTGGCGGGTGCGGTGTGGGTGTGGCTGGCGGGTGTGGAGTGGGTGTGGCGGGGCGGGTGCAACATGGGCGTGGCCGGGCGTGACACGAACGGGGCCAGACGTGATGCGGGGCATGACGCGGGCGGGGTCGGATGCCGAGAGACAGAGAGCTCTAAAGATGGGGGATAGAGAGAGCAGAAGAGGGGGGGGGGGATAGAGAGAGCAGAAGAGGGGGGGGGATAGAGAGAGCAGAAGAGGGGGGGGGATAGAGAGAGCAGAAAAGGGGGGGGGATAGAGAGAGCAGAAGAGGGGGGGGATAGAGAGAGCAGAAGAGGGGGGGGATAGAGAGAGCAGAAGAGGGGGGGATAGAGAGAGCAGAAGAGGGGGGGGATAGAGAGAGCAGAAGAGGGGGGATAGAGAGAGCAGAAGAGGGGGGGAAAGAGAGAGCAGAAGAGGGGGGGAAAGAGAGAGCAGAAGAGGGGGGGAAAGAGAGAGCAGAAGAGGGGGGGAAAGAGAGAGCAGAAGAGGGGGGGAAAGAGAGAGCAGAAGAGGGGGGGAAAGAGAGAGCAGAAGAGGGGGGGATAGAGAGAGCAGAAGAGGGGGGGGGATAGAGAGAGCAGAAGGGGGGGGGATAGAGAGAGCAGAAGAGGGGGGGGATAGAGAGAGCAGAAGGGGGGGGGGATAGAGAAAGCAGAAGAGGGGGGGGATAGAGAAAGCAGAAGAGGGGGGGATAGAGAGAGCAGAAGAGGGGGGGGATAGAGAGAGCAGAAGAGGGGGGGATAGAGAGAGCAGAAGAGGGGGGATAGAGAGAGCAGAAGAGGGGGGATAGAGAGAGCAGAAGAGGGGGGATAGAGAGAGCAGAAGAGGGGGGATAGAGAGAGCAGAAGAGGGGGGATAGAGAGAGCAGAAGAGGGGGGTTAGAGAGAGCAGAAGAGGGGGGATAGAGAGAGCAGAAGAGGGGGGTTAGAGAGAGCAGAAGAGGGGGGATAGAGAGAGCAGAAGAGGGGGGATAGAGAGAGCAGAAGAGGGGGGGATAGAGAGAGGGAGAGAGAGGGAGAGAGAGAGCAAAAGAGAGAGGCGAGAGGAATCCATACTCCACCGACACTGTGATCCATACTCTGGGAGTGCCCGACTAATACCATTCACTTACCTCATATTTATTGAGGGTACATTAAGTGCACATCTGATTGGGTGTAGAACCCCTCTCTCTGGCACAAAATATCAACACTTTGGATTAAGGACTTTTTTGCACCCAATAACTTTTTTTTTTTAGATCTATTTATTTAGTGATAATTTATGTTAAGTTTTATCATGCTGCATGAATACTAATTTGATTTTAATGATTTATCGATCTTTAATATACCTGAAACATATATATTAACTTGTCTGATATATTTGACATGTACATATATTGATTAGTCTGCTTATAAATATATAAACTTTGTTCAATGACATTACCATTGATGTGGATAAATTATCACCTGCAATAGTAACCACATTTATTGGTATATAGAAGAAAACAAGGAAACTCCTCGGCACACCAGGGATACAATAGGTAAAAAGCCAGTCTTTATTCAGTAGATAATAAAAGCATAATCCTCATACAGCAACTTGATAAAAACATGTTATATGAACAGGAACAGGGGGAACATCACCTCCTGTGACATCATACGCGTTTCATGCCTCTGGGGCACTTGCTCACTGATATGGAACAGGTGGTGAAAGTGCTCTTTATATACAGGTTTCTATCCAATGACATAGCATCAATTAAAACACATTTCATTAACCCCTAAGTTCCTATCAAATACACAGATACCATAGTTAGTATAACTGCTCTATACTAAACCAACTATAAAAATATATAAGCACTGCAACATTAATTCTGTTATTTTACTTAAATTTTATAGAACCATTATGCAATTTCTCCATATTGCAAAAAATGATAAAATATTAATTAAATAATATATATGTTATAAAGAACCAATGTATAGATATTAATGTGTGATTTGATTGGACATCAAGACCTAATCCTCACTCAAACTGTATGACACTTCTTAAAAGAAATGTTGTATTGAGATTGTTAAATATTCACACACATAGAAAAACTTGTGTATTGCAGTATATTTTGAGATGTTTATCAACGTTGAATAAACATATTTACATCCATTCTGGAATTCAAACCCGTGGGTACCCTGGTTTTTAGATGAAGAATCCAAAAAACCTCTCGTTCATCAAGTTTCTTTTCCCTGTCCCCACCCCGGGGATGTCGTGGTATAAAGTCTATGCCCTGTACTTTCAGAAGTGTACTATCAGAATTATGAAAATACTGTATCTGAAATGTTTAGCAATGGGCGTTTTTGACTCGGGGTCCTCTATGGACCTCAGATGTTCCATGACCCGGTCCTTCAAGGATCGTTTGGTACGCCCCACATATTGAATATTACATCCCTGACAAGTCAATAGGTAAATTACGTGTGTGCTATTGCAATTTATAAAGTATCTTATATCACTTACTTTACCCAATGCTTCAAGATCTACAGGTATTGCCCTGAATAATATGTAAGCACGTCTTGCATCAAGAGGCATTACATTTAGAACATCCCTTGCGTTTTTGTAACCATGTATCATTGATAACTCTGGGCAGCATAGAGGGAGATAATATGTTTCTCAGGGTTTTTGCTTTACGTGACACAAATTTACAACCATCTTTTAGCACCTGATTTAATTTTTCATCATTCTCTAAAATGGGTAGACTCTGTTTGATTATTTTGCAAATTTTTCCATATTCCATACTGTATGGTGTAACAAAAATTGGTACAGAGGAAAAGGGACTCTTATTACTATCCTTTTTATCTTTTTTTTCCTTTTTGTAAGTGAGAAGTTCTGACCTAGGAACCTTATCAACTTCAATTTTTGCTTGTGTCAAAATTGTTTTAGGATAGCCCCGTGATTTTAATCGCTTCATGGTGTCTACAGCCTGTTGTTCATAAGTGTTTGGATCAGTACAGTTGCGTTTTATCCGAATGAGTTGGCTTTTGGGGATGGAAGCAAGAAGATGTGATGGATGACAAGAGTCATATTTGAGAATACTGTTACCCGACGTGGGTTTACGGTATAGTTCAACCTGAATCACCCCACCAATAGGTCTAATGGTCACATCCAAAAAATTTAAAGAATTCATGCTGGATTCAATTGTAAAGTTAAGGTTTAACCTGTTGCGTGACACATGTTGGTGAAAAAAGTTGATAGACTCATTGTTCCCATCCCAAATGAATACCAAGTCGTCGATATAGCGACCGTAATAAATAATATGTTGTCTAAAAGGGTTTCTATCTCCAAAGATGTGGAAGAGCTCCCACTAACCTAAAAATAGGTTGGCGTATGATGGCGCAAACTTATTGGTACATATACTTTTTTTAAATAGAGCGCCATCCCAGATCCATATATATATATATATACACACACACACATACACACACACACAAAAATCAAAAACAGAAATAACTAAGAACTCTAAATTTGTCTGTTTCAAAGTGGGTGAAAAAACAAAATTTATGCTTACCTGATAAATTTATTTCTCTTGTGGTGTATCCAGTCCACAGGTTCATCCATTACTTGTGGGATATTCTCCTTCCCAACAGGAAGCTGCAAGAGGACACCCACAGCAGAGCTGTCTATATAGCTCCTCCCCTAACTGCCACCCCCAGTCATTCGACCGAAGACAAGCAAGAAAAAAAGGAGAATCTATAGGGTGCAGTGGTGACTGTAGTTTAAAAATAAAAAACACCTGCCTTAAAATGAAAGGGTGGGCCGTGGACTGGATACACCACAAGAGAAATAAATTTATCAGGTAAGCATAAATTTTGTTTTCTCTTGTAAAGGTGTATCCAGTCCATGGGTTTATCCATTACTTGTGGGATACCAATACCAAAGATTGGTCTGAAAGTTCCCTCTTTCTTGGGAACTATAAACAGATTTGAATAGAAGCCCTGCCCCTGTTCCTCCTCTGGAACTGGGTGGATCACTCCCATAACTAGTAGGTCTTGAACGCAATGAAAGAATGCCTCTCTCTTTATCTGGTTTGCAGATAATTGTGAGAGATGAAATCTCCCCTTTGGAGATGAAGCTTTGAAATCCAGAAGATATCCCTGGGAAACCATCTCCAGAGCCCAGGGATCCTGGACGTCTCTTGCCCAAGCTTGGGCGAAGAGAGAAAGTCTGCCCCCCACTAGATCCGGTCCCAGATCGGGGGCTACTCCTTCATGCTGTCTTAGAGGCAGCAGCAGGCTTTTTGGCCTGTTTCCCCTTGTTCCAAGCCTGGTTAGGTCTCCAGACTGGCTTGGACTGGGCAAAATTTCCCTCTTGTTTTGTAGAAGAGGAAGATGAAGCTGCGCCACTCTTGAAGTTTCGAAAGGAACGAAAATTAGTCTGTTTGGTCCTTAACTTGTTGGACCTATCCTGGGGAAGGGCGTGGCCTTTTCCTCCAGTAATATCAGAAATTATCTCTTTCAGTCCAGGCCCAAATAGGGTCTGCCCTTTGAAGGGGATCTTGAGAAGTTTAGACTTTGAAGTGACATCAGCTGACCAGGATTTAAGCCATAGCGCCCTATGTGCCTGAATAGCAAAACCTGAATTTTTAGCCGTTAGCTTGGTTAAATGAAAAACGGCGTCAGAAATAAATGAATTGGCTTACTTAAGAGCTTTAAGCCTGTCAAGGATATCATCCAACGGGGTCTCTACCTGTAAAGCCTCCTCCAGAGACTCGAACCAGAAAGCCGCTGCAGCAGTGACTGGGGCAATGCATGCAAGAGGCTGGAGAATAAAACCTTGATGTAGAAAGATTTTCTTAAGGAAACCCTCTAATTTCTTATCCATAGGATCTAGGAAAGCACAAATGTCCTCGACAGGAATAGTTGTACGCTTAGCTAGGGTAGAGACTGCTCCCTCCACCTTAGGGACCGTCTGCCACAAGTCCCGTGTAGCGGCATCTATAGGAAACATTTTCTTAAAAGCAGGAGGGGGAGAGAATGGCACACCTGCTCTATCCCATTCCTTAGTAATAATTTCTGAAAACCTCTTAGGGATTGGAAAAACATCCGTGTAAACAGGCACTGCAAAGTATTTGTCCATTTTACACAATTTCTCTGGGACTACAATTGTGTCACAGTCATCCAGAGTCGCTAAAACCTCCCTGAGCAACACGCGGAGGTGTTCAAGCTTAAATTTAAATGCTGTCATTTGAGTCAGACTGAAGTAACGCCTTCCCTGAATCAGAGAAGTCACCCACAGATAGAAGCTCTCCTGCTTCAACTTCTGCACATTGTGAGGGTATATCAGACATAGCTACTAAAGTGTCAGAGAGCTCTCTATTTGTTCTAGCCCCAGAGCTGTCTCACTTTCCTTGTAACCCTGGCAGTTTGGACAATACCTCTGTGAGGGTATGATTCATAACTGCTGCCATGTCTTGTAAACGCATTGTAACCTCCCTTTTGTCAGTCTCAGAAACCTCAGGTGATAAATCTTTAAAAGCCATAATATGGTTTTTATAACTTATAGAAAGGTCAGTGCATTTGGTACACATTCTAAGAGGGGGTTCCACAATGGCTTCTAAACATAATGAACAAGGAGTTTCCTCTATGTCAGACATGTTTAACAGACTAGTAATGAGACCAGCAAGCTTGGAAAACACTAATAAATGTGAAAAAAGCAATAATAAAAAACGGTACTGTGCCTTTAAGAGAAAAAAACTACCACATAAACTGCAAAACAGTGAAAAAAAGTAGTAAACTCTACGAAATTTTTACAGTGTGTATAAGGGACTAAAAATGGATGATTAACCCCTCAGGCCCAAAAACAAATTAGAAAAACATTAAACCTGTTAAACAGTCAAACACACTGCCACAGCTCTGCTGTGGCTCCTACCTGCCCTTAAAAACGATTTTTGCAGAAACAAAACCCTCTATAGAGGTCCTATAAGCCAGAGTACTCCTTCAGGGAAGCTGGATGTCTCAGACTGAAAACGAAAATAGGCCCCTCCCACCATGCACTCAAAGACAGAGGGTCTTAAAAAAACAATTTATGCTTACCTGATAAATTTATTTCTCTTGTAGTGTATCCAGTCCATGGATCATCCATTACTTATGGGATATATTCTCCTTCCCAACAGGAAGTTGCAAGAGTCCATTCACAGCAAAGCTGCTATATAGCTCCTCCCCTAACTGCCATTACCAGTCATTCGACCGAAAACATGCAGAGAAAGGAAAACCATAGGGTGCAGTGGTGACTGTAGTTTAATGGAAAAATTACCTGCCTTAAAGTGACAGGGCGGGCCGTGGACTGGATACACTACAAGAGAAATAAATTTATCAGGTAAGCATAAATTATGTTTTCTCTTGTTAAGTGTATCCAGTCCACGGATCATCCATTACTTATGGGATACCAATACCAAAGCTAAAGTACACGGATGATGGGAGGGACAAGGCAGGTACTTAAACGGAAGTTACCACTGCCTGTAAAAAAAAAAACCCTTTCTCCCAAAAATAGCCTCCGAAGAAGCAAGGTATCAAATTTGTTAAATTTGAAAAAGTATGAAACGCAGACCAAGACTCCGTCTTGTAATCTGTTCAACAGAAGCCACATTTAAAAAAGGCCCAAGTGAAAACCACAGCTCTAGTAGAATGAGCTGTAATCCCTTCAGGAGGCTGCTGTCCAGCAGTCTCATAAGCTAAATGAATTATGCTTTTTAACCAAAAAGACAGAGGTTGCTGAAGTCCTTTGACCTCTCCTCTGTCCAGAATAGACAACAAACAAGGTGAATGTTTGATGAAAATCTGTAGTAGCTTGTAAGTAAAACTTTAAAACACGAACCACGTCCAAATTGTGTAATAGACGTTCCTTCTTTGAAGAAGGATTAGGATACAAGAATGGAACAACAATCTCTTGAGTGATATTCTTGTTAGATACCACCTTAGGTAAAAACCCAGGTTGGTACACAGGACTACCTTATCCGTACGGAGAACCAGATAAGGAGAATCACATTGCAACGCAGATAACTCGGAGACTCTATGAGCCGAGGAAATAGCTACCAAAAAGGAACTTTCCAAGATAGAAGTTTGATATCTATGGAATGAAAAGGTTCAAATGGAACTCCTTGAAGAACCTTAAGAACCAGCTTTAAGCTCCATGGCGGAGCAACATTTTTAACCACAGGCTTGGTTCTAACCAAAGCCTGACCAAATGCCTGAACGTCTAGAATACCTGCCAGACGCTTGTGCAAAAGAATAGACAGAGTAGAAATCTGTCCTTTTAAAGAACTAGCTGACAACCCTTTTCTCAAAATCATCTTGGAGAAAAGATAATATCCTGGGAATCCAGACTTTACTCCATGAGTAACCCTTGGATTCATAACAATAAGATATTTACACCATATCTTATGTTAAATTTTCCTAGAGACAGGCTTTTATGCCTGTATTAAGGTATCAATTACTGACTCGGAGAAGCCATGCTTTGATAACATCTCAGATTAGTTATATTTAGATGGTTGAAAAGACCCTGAGGTAGAGGGTCCTGTCTCAGAAGCAGAGACCGTGGTGGAAAGGATGACATGTCCACCAGATCTGCATACCAGGTCCTGCGTGGCCACGCAGGCGCTGTCAAAAGCACCAAAGCACTCTCCTGCTTGATCTTGTGCAAACCCCTCCGGAGGGAATTCCCACTCCCCCGGATGAAAAGTCTAACGACTTAGAAAATCTGCCTCACAGTTCTCAACACCTGGGATAGGGATAGCTTTTAGACAAGAGTGAGTCTCTGTCCAGTGAATTATTTTAAGACTTCTAACATTGCTAGGGAACTTCTGTTCCCCCTTGATGGTTGATGTAAGCCACAGTCGTGATATTGTCCGACTGAAATATGATGTACCTCAGAGTTGCTAACTGAGGCCAAGTCTGAAGAGCATGGAATATCGCTCCCAGTTCCAGAATATTCATTAGAAGGAGGGTCTCCTCCTGAGTCCACTATCCCTGAGCCTTCAGGGAGTTCCAGACTGTATCCCAACCTAAAAGGCTGGCATCTGTTGTAACAATTGTCCCATCTGACCTGCGGAAGGTCATACCCTTGGACAGATGGACCCGAGATAGTCACCAGAGAAGAGAATCTCTGGTTTCTTGGTCCGGATTTAACAGGAGAACAAATCTGTGTAATCCCCGTTCCTCTGGCTGAGCATGCATAGTTGCAGTGGTCTGAAATGTAGGCGTGCAAACGGTACTATGTCCCTTGCCGCTACCATTAAGCCGATTACATTCATGTACTGAGCCACCAAAGGGCGCGGATGGAATGAAGAACACGGCAGAAATTTAGAAACTTTGACAACCTGGACTCCGTCAGGTAAATTTTAATTCCTACAAAATCTATCAGAATCCCTAGGAGGGAAACCCTTGATATTGGGGATAGAGAACTCTTTCCTTGTTCACTTTCCACCCATGCGATCTCAGAAATGCCAGTACTACGTCCGTATGAGACTTGTTTGACGCCTGTATCAGGATGTCGTCTAAATAAGGGGCCACTTCTATGCCCCGCGGCCTAAGGACCGCCAAAATGACCCCAGAACCTCCATAAAGATTCTAGGGGCTGTAGTTAACCCAAAGGAAAGAGCTACAAACTGGTAATGCCTGTCTAGAAAGGCAAACCTGAAAAACCGATGGTGATCTTTATGCATCGTAATGTGAGGATAAGCATCCTTCAAATCCATTGTAGTCCTCTATTGACTCTCCTGGATCATAGTTAAGATGGTACGAATAGTTTCCATCTTAAATGATAGAATTCTAAAGAATTTGTTTAAGATCTTTTAGATCCAAAATAGGTCTGAAGGTTTCCTTTCCTTGGGAACCACAAACCGATTTGAGGAAAACTGTGTCCCTGTTCCTCTATTGGAACTGAATGGGTCACGTACACAATGCAAGAATGTCTCTTTCTTTATCTGGTTTGCAGATAAATGTGAAAGGCAAAAACTCCCCTTTTTTGGGGGGGAAAGCTTTGAAATCCAGAAGATATCTCTGGGGTATAATTTCCAATGCCCAGGGATCCTGGGCATCTCTTGCCCACGCCTGGGCGAAGAATGAAGTCTGCCCCCTATAGGATCCGTTACCAGATAGGGGTCCGTTCCTCATGCTGTTTTAGAGGCAGCAGCAGGCTCCTTGACCTGCTTATCTTTGTTCCAGGTCCGGTTGTCTCCAGACCGCCTTGGACTGAGCAAAAGTTCCCTCTTATTTTGCCTTAGAGGAAGTTGATGCCACAACTGCCTTGAATTTTCGAAAGGCACGAAAATTAGGCCTTTTTTGTCCCTTGATTTGGACCTGTCCTGAGGAAGGGCATGATCTTTTCCTCCAGTGATATAAGTAATAATCTCCTTCAAACTAGGCCTGAATAGGGTCTGCCCCTTGAAGGGAAGTTAAGTAGCTTATTTATTAAAGTCACGACAGCTGACCATGATATAAGCCATAGCGCTCTGCGCGCCAGTATAGTAAAAAACAGAATTCTTAGCCGTTAGTCTAGTCAAAGGAACAAAGGCATCAGAAAACAAAGGAATTGGCTAGCTTAAGTGCTCTAAGCTTGTCAAATATATTCATCCAATGGAGCCTGTAAAGCCTCATCAAGAGACTCAAACCAGAACGCCGCAGCAGCAGTGACAGGAGCAATGCGTGCAAGGGGCTGCAGGATAAAACCTTGTTGAATAAACATTTTTTTATCCATTGGATCTAAAAAAGCACAACAGTCCTCGCCAGAGGAACTGTCTGCCATAAGTCCCGTGTGGTGGCAACTATTAGAAAACATTCTTCTAAAAAAATAGGAGGGGAAGAGAACGGCACACCTGGTCTATCCCATTCCTTATGAAAAATTTTAGTAAACCTCTTTAGGTATTGGAAAAACATAAGTACACACCGGCACTGCATATTATTTATCCAGTCTACACAATTTCTCTGGCACTGCGATTGTACACATTCATTCAGAGCAGCTAAAGCCTCCCTGAGCAACAAGTGGAGGTTCTCAAGCATAAATTTTAAATGTAGAAATATCAGAATCAGGTTAAATCATCTTCCCTGAGTCACAAATATCACCCACAGACTAAGCATATTGTGAGGTAGTATCAGACATGGTTCTTAAAGCGTCTGTATGCTCTGTATCTACCCCCAGAGCTGTTTTGCTTTCCTTTAATTTCAGGTAGTCTGACTAATACTGCTGCCAGTGTATTATACACAACCTTTGCCATGTCTTGTAAAATAAACGCTATGGGCGCCATTGATATACTTGGCGCCATTTGAGCGTGAGTCCCTGGAGCGGGAGTCAAAGGGTCTGACACGTGGGGAGAGTTAGTCGGCATAACTTCCCCCTCGACAGAATCCTCTGGTAAAATAAACGCTATGGGTGCCCTTGATGTACTTGGCGCCATTTGAGCGTGAGTCCCTAAAGCGGGAGTCAAAGGGTCTGACACGTGGGGAGAGTTAGTCGGCATAACTTCCCCCTCGACAGAATCCTCTGGTGATAATGTTTTTAAATACAAAAAATGATCTTTATTGTTTAACATGAAATCAGTACATCTGGTACACATTCTAAAATGGGGTTCCACCATGGCTTTAAACATAATAAACACAGAGCCTCCTCTATGTTAGACATGTTAGAACTAATAAAGAGACTAGTAAGCTTGGAAAACACTTTAAATCAAGTTAACAAGCAAATATAACAAACGTTACTGTGCCTTTAAGAGAAACAAATTTTGTCAAAATTTGAAAAACAGTGAAAAAAGGCAGTAAATCAAACGAAATTTTTACAGTACATGTAATAAGTTAACAGAGCATTGCACCCACTTGCAAATGGATGATTAACCCCTTAATGCAAAAAACAGATAAAAAAAAAAAATGACATTTTTTTAAACAGACACAACAAAACTGCCACAGCTGAGCTGTGGATTACCTTCCCTATAACTGTTTCTATGCAAAATTTAAGCCAGCCATGTGGAAAAATTAGGCCCCAATAAGTTTTATCACCAAACATATGTTAAAAAACGATTAAACATGCCAGCAAACGTTTTAAAAACACATTCTTATAAGAGTATGTATGTCTATTAATAAGCCTGATCCAGTCGCTATCACTGCATTTAAGGCTTTACTTACATTACTTCGGTATCAGCAGTATTTTCTTAGTCAATTCCATTCCTTAGAAAAATATATTACTGCACATACCTTAGCATATATCTCTATCAATCAGCCTGGTACCAGTCTCTTTCACTGCATTTAAAGGCTGTACTTACATTACTTCGGTATCAGCAGTATTTTCTTAGTCAATTCCATTCCTTAGAAAAATATTTTACTGCACATACCTTATTTGCAGGAAAACCTGCACGCCATTCCCCCTCTGAAGTACCTTACTCCTCAGAATGTGTGAGAACAGCAACTGGATCTTAGTTACGTCTGCTAAGATCATAGAAAAAACGCAGGCAGATTCTTCTTCCAAATACTGCCTGAGATAAACAGCACACTCCGGTGCCATTTAAAAATAACAAACTTTTGATTGAAGAAATAAACTAAGTATAAAAAACCACAGACTCTCACGACCTCCTATCTATGTTGAGACTTGCAAGAGAATGACTGGTAATGGCAGTTAGGGGAGGAGCTATATAGCAGCTTTGGTGTGGGTGGACTCTTGCAACTTCCTGTTGGGAAGGAGAATATATCCCATAAGTAATGGATGATCCGTGGACTGGATACACTTAACAAGAGAAAGTACTCCTAGGAGTAATCTAACAAGCCATGTGGAAACTAGGCCCCAAATAAAGATTTATCACCCTCAGAGAAAAAACGTTTTTATTTATAAATCATGTAAACATTTTTACACTAAGTAATATAGGTATTAACATGAATATTATCCCTTTTTGCAAGCATGATCCCAGTTGTTGTTAAATCACTGTATCAGGCTTACCTTAAATATACCAGGCACTGTCAGCATTTTCTAGACCTTGTCTCTCTAGAAAAAAATATACTGAACATACCTCAAAGCAGGCAATCTGCAGACCGTCCCCCCAACTGAAGTTTTCTTTCCATACTCTACAGTTATGTGTGAGAACAGCAATGGACCTTAGTTACAAACCGCTAAGATCATCAAACCTCCAGGCAGAAGTCTTCTTCCAATTTCTGCCTGAGAGTAAAACAGTACAACGCTGGTACCGTTTAATCTCTCTTGATACTTCCTTTCTTGTTGAGAGCTGCAAGAGAATGACTGGGGGTGGCAGTTAGGGGAGGAGCTATATAGACAGCTCTGCTGTGGGTGTCCTCTTGCAGCTTCCTGTTGGGAAGGAGAATATCCCACAAGTAATGGATGAACCCGTGTACTGGATACACCTTTACAAGAGAAATATGTATCAAGCGCTGGGACTTAAAACACTAAAGCCTCCTCTCTATTAACCTCTTCCAGGTTAAAAAAATAGGAAATTTAAAAAGTATGTTTGAGGGAGGCGCTAATAAAAGCTCTAAGTGTTAAAAACTAGGAGACAAGGGAACACGTAGAAGCTGTGTTAGAATTATTCGTTGTGAGAGATTTTTCCTCCTTGACTTTACCTTTCTGAGGTGAAGTTTTACCTTCCGGTGTCGCCAAGAGACAAGTTTGGAGATCTGATCGCCCCCTGCGTACACTTGAGTACTAAGTGCAGGAGGTGACAACCGGTTGTTTGGTAACTTGCGCAAGTTTGAAGAAACCGGGATAAGCGACCATTAATAGCAGAAGCATCAACATCGGAAGCTATTCAGAATCCCACCGCACACAGGAAAAAGGGTGAGATTACCTGCATAGCGGGCTAAGAGAGACTCACTTTAAGGTACGGATTTCTCCGATTTATCTGCCTACTGTTATATGGTGTCTGAACACTTTCCTCAGCACGGAACATCTTATAGTTAAATAGTGGCTGGCCACTACTATTTTACCTAAAGAAATTGCTGGATTAAAGGAGGTATTTGAAAAAAGTACGGTACCCTTTAAAATAAAGACTGATACATTCTATTCAATACATTGCTGCATTAAGAGGAATACTTGGCACACGATATGTTAAGATTGTAAACTTTTTTACACATCAAGACTTCATTCAAAAGATCGTATTGGAAAAGTTTTGCTGCCATCCTATTTATTCAGCGTTCTTAACAGTATATGCTTAAAATATATCTGGTCTCTCTCATCCTGTAACTATAGATTGCAACGCTTATATTCTTATCAGTTTATTTTTAATTTGTGGGTCGTTTGATACGAGACTATGTATTTTATTTTTAAGTTTTATTTGTTTGTTTGTTTTTATGAAGTATTGATTTTGTTTTTACGATGTTTTATTAGTAAAGTTGTTAATTTACCATCTCGTTCTTTTTTTCCCATTTGGAAAGTGTAAGATTGTTATTAAGGTTATTCTAGACCTAAATATCCGTACCTTATTTTATATCACATTATTTAGACCATTCCAGTCTTAGTTCAAATTCCCTCGTCTCCTAGTTTTTAACACTTAAAGCTTTTATTAGTGCCTCCCTCAAACATACATTTTAAATATCAAATATACTAAGAAAAGAAGACACAAACTACATTTTTTACCTGTGTTATATACCACAAATTATATATGTTTTATAATTGTCTTGTCCTGAATAAACAATCAATTTTTCATTGGTCCTATGTAGTTATCAAGTTTAGTAGAACTGGATTAACACCAGCTCATACACAATGAGTTTCACCATAAAACCTGACCCAAATATTCTTAGTAATGTGCCTTAACTCTAAAATGCAATCTCCTCTGAATGACAAACTTAATTCCTTGTTGAGTTTCATCAAGGTGCAATGGTCAATTGGTACAGTTCACACACTTATTAGGTTGACAAATTTTATGAACCATCTGCATAGTGTAACACAAGTATTCAAAAATGGTCTTACCCATCTGTTCCTGCTCCATTGCCATCTTCAACTGCTCTGGAATCCCCATTCCAGGAATGACTGACAAATTGTTGGGTTCTATATCGTCTACAAAACAAATTTTAAAATTAAAAAAAAAATACACGCACAATATTTGTATGTTGTAGGAAAACAAAAAATTACAAGGATGGGACCCACAATTTTAAACAAATTAAAAATGGACTCTAAAAAACAGATAGTAAAAAAATTGGCAGGTAAAACATTAAACTTTAGAACCCAAACTAGTAAAATAAAAAAAAAATGCAGTGGGACAAATTAAGCTTGTTCCTACATATAACCAAAAATATACTAAAGCGTCTTCCCCAACTAGTAGCTTATAGTGATCTTTTACATTCTTAAAATGTGTGTAAATAAATATATATATATATATATATATATATATATATCTCAACAATTAAAATTATGGGGAGGCGAAAAGTGAGTTTAAAATCCTCCACTAAACACAAAATATAGAGAAAATAACTAATTGTGTAAACCATTTACAAATCTAAACAAGTCAGAAGACTTGCTTTAAACCCAGAAACTCTCTGACTACACTGTTTCCAATGCAGCAAAGGAATCTGGGTAAGATATGCAAATGAGGTTCACAATGACTCACCTTTTTACTTTTAGCCTGCTTTATAAGACAGACTTCCCTTTATGCCATAGCACTGCTTCATTACACAGCTTTAATGCTTAGTTAGGGTTAGTACAGTGATTTAGACCAATCCCAGGACAGCTGTATCGTGGTTATTGCCACTCATAACAGTGCTATGGCATAAAGGGAAGTCTGTCTTAAAAAGCAGGCTAAAAGTAAAAAGGTGAGTCATTGTGAACCTCATTTGCATATCTTACCCAGATTCCTTTGCTGCATTGGAAACAGGGTAGTCAGTAGTATAAAAATATATAAATATATATATAAAAATATAAAATATATATTATATAAATATAAAATATATATGTATATAAATATAAAATATATAAATATAAAATATATATGTCACTAGTTAATGTGACTTTAGCTTTTATGTTATTACATCTTTTACATAGTGCTTTATATTTGTTTGGTAATATTCTTTTATGAACTTTTTAAAAAATGGATTCTTATATAGTCTAATTTTTATGGACTGTATGTATTACACCATATCCCCTGTATTAACCTGAGCTGTTTACAACTTCTGGTGATCAACAGAACCACAAATCGTGCGTCAGGATCTAACCACTTTGTGCCCAATAATTACCTCATACTATTGAGGTTGTTAAATGTGAGCATAATACCTACTGGGGTGGTGTTATATTGGTCTTTTTAAAAGCCACATTAAACATACAGTATTGCACTATTGTGTCTGTTACTGCTCTTTCCACATATCCACTACCTTTGAATTGTGGAAAGTTTCTAGTGCTATCATTTCACTCAAGGAAGCACAGAAGGCAGAGTACAGAGTTTTCTTCTCGTATCCAGCGGTGGATAACCCACAGACCCACCTGAGGCTCTTCAGGACTGCAATTTACTTACATCATACAGATTGAGGTAAATTCCTGTAAGTAGGAATTTCACACTTTGAATTTTCCTTTGAATTTAAAGAGAGATCTCCCATCATCAGGGTTGGAACTTTTAATTCCTATATCTAACCTTAACAAACATCTGTGTCACAAATATATACCACAGCCTAATTTTGCTTATACATTAACTGTGTGCTCCTTATGTTTCTTTGCTTTTTATTGCGACAACTGTTATGTACTAATACCTATATGTGAACCTTTGCGGCATTTTGTGTATATACACTTTGTTGTTGTTTTTTTGGAGGTTTTGAACCAAGTACACCTTCTTCTAGCGCTATCCCACCCCTTTACTAAACATTGTAACCTCGCCAGGTATAGCAGGATAAGGGATTGCTCTATACTCAGCATTGGGATTTAGCTGCAAATTCTGGATGTCATTTTTTATGTAGCAGCAATATATATATATATATATATATATATATATATAAAAAATATACACAAAAATTCTGGGTGTAATTTTTTATGTAGCAGCAATATATATATATATATATATATATATATATATATATATATAATATACACACACACGGGCAGACACAATAATGTCTTTTAAAAAATGCCTTTTATTCAGACCCAGGGTCTGATGAAGGGGTGTACTCCCCAAAATCTCACTGAATAAAGGTCACTTGCTGCACCTATTGTCAAGTCCAGAGTGCTGTCTTCTATTGACTGTATCTTATCCACTATTCAGCACCCTGGAAAGTGAATGAAGTTTGTGAGAGTGCACCTACTCCTACCATATAACAATTTATGTAAGAATTTACCTGATACATTAATTTCTTTCATATTGGCAAGAGTCCATGAGCTAGTGACGTATGAAATATACATTCCTACCAGGAGGGGCAAAGTTTCCCAAACCTCAAAATGCCTATAAATACACCCCCCACCATACCCACAATTCAGTTTAACGAATAGCCAAGAAGTGGGGTGATAAGAAAGGAGCGAAAGCATCAACAAGGAATTGGAATAATTGTGCTTTATACAAAAAAATTATAACCACCATAAAAAGGGTGGGTCTCATGGACTCTTGCCAATATGAAAGAAATGAATTTACCAGGTAAATTCTTACATAAATTATGTTTTCTTTCATGTAATTGGCAAGAGTCCATGAGCTAGTGACGTATGGGATAGCAAATACCCAAGATGTGGAACTCCACGCAAGAGTCACTAGAGAGGGAGGGATAAAAATAAAGACAGCCAATTCCGCTGAAAAATAATCCACAACCCAAATCAAAAGTTTTAATCTTATAATGAAAAAAACTGAAATTATAAGCAGAAGAATCAAACTGAAACAGCTGCCTGAAGTACTATTCTACCAAAAACTGCTTCTGAAGAAGAGAAAACATCAAAATGGTAGAATTTAGTAAAAGTATGCAAAGAAGACCAAGTTGCTGCTTTGCAAATCTGATCAACAGAAGCTTCATTCCTAAAAGCCAGGAAGTAGAAACTGACCTAGTAGAATGAGCCATAATCCTCTGAGGCGGGGATTTACCAGACTCCAAATAAGCATGATGAATCAAAAGCTTTAACCAAGATGCCAAAGAAATGGCAGAAGCCTTCTGACCTTTCCTAGAACCAGAAAAGATAACAAATAGACTAGAAGTCTTTCTGAAATCTTTAGTAGCTTCAACATAATATTTCAAAGCTCTTACCACATCCAAAGAATGTAAAGATCTCTCCAGAGAATTCTTAGGATTAGGACACAATGAAGGGACAACAATTTCTCTACTAATGTTGTTGGAATTCACAACCTTAGGTAAAAATGTAAATGAAGACCGTCTTATCCTGATGAAAAATCAGAAAAGGAGACTCACAAGAAAGAGCAGATAATTCAGAAACTCTTCTAGCAGAAGAGATAGCCAAAAGGAACAATACTTTCCAAGAAAGTAATTTAATGTCCAGAGCATGCATAGGCTCAAACGGAGGAGCGTGTAATGCTTTCAAAAACAAATTAAGACTCCAAGGAGGAGAGATTGATTTAATGACAGGCTTAAAATTCACTGTACAAAACAATGAATATCAGGAAGATTAGCAATTTTTCTGTGAAACAGAACAGAAAGAGCAGAGATTTGTCCTTTCAAGGAACTTGCAGACAAACCCTTATCCAAACCATCCTGAAGAAACTGCAAAATTCTAGGAATTCTAAAAGAATGCCAGGAGAAATTATGAGAAGAACACCATGAAATGTAAGTCTTCCAAACTCTATAATAAATCATTCTAGAGACAGATTTACGAGCTTGTAACATAGTATTAATCACTGAATCAGAGAAACCTCTATGACTTAGAACTAAGCGTTAAATTTCCATACCTTCAAATTTAATGATTTGAGATCCTGATGGAAAAACGGACCTTGAGATAGAAGGTCCGGCCGTAACGGAAGTGGCCAAGGCGGGCAACTGGACATCCGAACCAGATCCGCATACCAAAACCTGTGTGGCCATGCTGGAGCCACCAGCAACACAAAAGACTGTTCCATGATGATTTTTGAAATCACTCTTGGAAGGAGAACTAGAGGCGGGAAGATGTAAGCAGGTTGATAACACCAAGGAAGTAAGTGTCAGCGCATCCACTGCTTCCGCCTGAACATCCCTGGACCTGGACAGGTATCTGGGAAATTTCTTGTTTAGATGAGAGGCCATGAGATCTATCTCTGGAAGCCCCCATATTTGAACAATCTGAGAAAACACATCTGGATGGAGAGACCACTCCCCTGGATGTAAAGTCTGGCGGCTGAGATAATCCGCCTCCCAATTGTCTACACCTGGGATATGAACCGCAGAGATTAGACAGGAGCTGGATTCCGCCCAAGCAAGTATCCGAGATACTTCTTTCATAGCTTGGGGATTGTGAGTCCCACCCTGATGATTGACATATGCCACTGATGTGATATTGTCTGTCTTAAAACAAATGAACGGTTCTCTCTTTAGCAGAGGCCAAAACTGAAGAGCTCTGAGAATTGCACGGAGTTCTAAAATATTTATTGGTAATCTCGCCTCTTGAGATTTCCAAACCCCTTGTGCTGTCAGAGACCCCCAAACAGCTCCCCAACCTGAAAGACTTGCATCTGTTGTGATCACAGTCCAGGTTGGGCGAACAAAAGAAGCCCCTTGAACCAAACGATGGTGATCTATCCACCATGTCAGAGAGTGTCGTACATTGGGATTCAAGGATATTAATTGTGATATCTTTGTATAATCCCTGCACCATTGATTCAGCATACAAAGCTGTAGAGGTCTCATGTGAAAACGAGCAAAGGGGATTGCGTCCGATGCTGCAGTCATGAGACCTAAAACTTCCATGCACATAGCCACTGAAGGGAATGACTGAGACTGAAGGAGCCGACATGCTGCGACCAATTTTAAACGTCTCTTGTCTGTTAGAGACAGAGTCATGGACACTGAATCTATCTGGAAGCCTAAAAAGGTGACCCTTGTCTGAGGAATCAAGAAAATGTTTTGGTAAATTGATCCTCCAACCATGTTTCCGAAGAAACAACACTAGTTGATTTGTGTGAGATTCTGCAGTATGTAAAGACTGAGCTAGTACCAAGATATCGTCCAAATAAGGAAACACCGCAATACCCTGTTCTCTGATTACAGGTAGTAGGGCACCCAGAACCTTTGAAAAGATTCTTGGAGCTGTTGCTACGCCAAATGGAAGAGCAACAAATTGGTAATGCTTGTCTAGAAAAGAGAATCTCAGAAACTGAGAGTGTTCTCGATGAATCGGAATATGAAGGTATGCATCCTGCAAGTCTATTGTGGACATATAATTTCCATGCTGAACAAAAGGCAGAATAGTCCTTATAGTCACCATCTTGAAAGTTGGTACTCTTACATAACGATTCAAAATTTTCAGATCCAGAACTGGTCTGAACAAATTTTCTTTCTTTGGTACAATGAATAGGTTTGAATAAAACCCCAAACCTTATTCCTGAGGAGGAACTGGCATGATTATCCCTGAAGACTCCAGGTTCTGAAACACACTTCAGAAAAGCCTGAGCTTTTACTGGATTTACAGGAATGTGTGAGAGAAAAAATCTTCTCACAGTAGGTCTTACTTTGAATCCTATTCGATACCCTTGAGAGACAATGCTCTGAATCCAATGATTTTGGACATATTTTATCCAAAAATCCTTGAAAAACCTTAATCTGCCCCCTACCAGCTGAGCTGGAATGAGGGCCGCACCTTCATGCGGACTTAGGGGCAGACTTTGGTTTCCTAAATGGCTTGGATTTATTCCAATTTGAGGAAGGCTTCCAACTGGAAGCAGATTCCTTGGGAGGAGGATTGAGTTTTTGTTCCTTATTCTGACGAAAGGAACGAAAACGGTTAGAAGCCTTAGATTTACCCTTAGGTTTTTTATCCTGAGGCAAAAAAACATAATTTATGTAAGAACTTACCTGATAAATTCATTTCTTTCATATTAGCAAGAGTCCATGAGCTAGTGACGTATGGGATATACATTCCTACCAGGAGGGGCAAAGTTTCCCAAACCTTAAAATGCCTATAAATACACCCCTCACCACACCCACAAATCAGTTTAACGAATAGCCAAGAAGTGGGGTGATAAGAAAAAAGTGCGAAAGCATAAAAAATAAGGAATTGGAATAATTGTGCTTTATACAAAAAAATCATAACCACCATAAAAAAAGGGTGGGCCTCATGGACTCTTGCTAATATGAAAGAAATGAATTTATCAGGTAAGTTCTTACATAAATTATGTTTTCTTTCATGTAATTAGCAAGAGTCCATGAGCTAGTGACGTATGGGATAATGACTACCCAAGATGTGGATCTTTCCACGCAAGAGTCACTAGAGAGGGAGGGATAAAATAAAGACAGCCAATTCCTGCTGAAAATAATCTACACCCAAAATAAAGTTTAATGAAAACATAAGCAGAAGATTCAAACTGAAACCACTGCCTGAAGTACTTTTCTACCAAAAACTGCTTCAGAAGAAAACACATCAAAATGGTAGAATTTAGTAAAAGTATGCAAAGAGGACCAAGTTGCTGCTTTGCAAATCTGATCAACCGAAGCTTCATTCCTAAACGCCCAGGAAGTAGAAACTGACCTAGTAGAATGAGCTGTAATCCTTCGAGGCAGAGTTTTACCCGACTCGACATAGGCATGATGAAATAAAGATTTCAACCAAGATGCCAAAGAAATGGCAGAAGCTTTCTGGCCTTTTCTAGAACCGGAAAAGATGATAAATAGACTAGAAGTCTTTCGGAAAGACTTAGTAGCTTCAACATAATATTACAAAGCTCTAACAGCATCCAAAGAATGCAATGATTTCTCCCTAGAATTCATAGGATTAGGACATAATGAAGGAACCACAATTTCTCTACTAATGTTGTTAGAATTCACAACCTTAGGTAAAAAATTCAAAAGAAGTTTGCAGCACCGCCTTATCCTGATGAAAAATCAGAAAAGGAGACTCACAAGAAAGAGCAGATAATTCAGAGACTCTTCTGGCAGAAGAGATGGCCAAAAGAAACAAAACTTTCCAAGAAAGTAATTTAATGACCAAAGAATACATGGGTTCAAAAGGAGGAGCTTGAAGAGCCTCCAGAACCAAATTCAAACTCCAAGGAGGAGAAATTGACTTAATGACAGGTTTTATACGAACCAAAGCTTGTACAAAACAATGAATATCAGGAAGATTAGCAATCTTTCTGTGAAAAAGAACAGAAAGAGCAGAGATTTGTCCTTCAAGGAACTTGCGGACAAACCTTTATCTAAACCATCCTGAAGAAACTGTAAAATTCTCGGTATTCAAAAAGAATGCCAAGAAAAATGATGAGAAAGACACTAAGAAATATAAGTCTTCCAGACCATATAATATATCTCTCTAGATACAGATTTACGAGCCTGTCACATAGTATTAATCACAGAGTCAGAGAAACCTCTTTGACCAAGAATCAAGCGTTCAAACTCCATACCTTAAAATTTAAGGATTTGAGATCCTGATGGAAGAAAGGACCTTGCGACAGAAGGTCTGGTCTTAACGGAAGAGTCCACAGCTGGCAAGAGGCCATCCGGACAAGATCCGCATACCAAAACCTGTGAGGCCATGCTGGAGCTACCAGCAGGACAAACGAGCATTCCTTTAGAATCTTGGAGAATACTCTTGGAAGAAGAACTAAAGGCGGAAAGATATAGGCAGGATGATACTTCCAAGGAAGTGATAATGCATCCACTGCCTCCGCCTGAGGATCCCGGGATCTGGACAGATACCAGGGAAGTTTCTTGTTTAGATGAGAAGCCATCAGATCTATTTCTGGGAGTTCCCACATTTGAACAATCTGAAGAAATACCTCTGGGTGAAGAGACCATTCGCCCGGATGCAACGTTTGGCGACTGAGATAATCCGCTTCCCAATTGTCTATACCTGGGATATCAACCGCAGAGATTAGACAGGAGCTGGATTCCGCCCAAACCAGAATTCGAGATACTTCTTTCATAGCCAGAGGACTGCGAGTCCCTCCTTGATGAATGATGTATGCCACAGTTGTGACATTGTCTGTCTGAAAACAAATGAAGGACTCTCTCTTCAGAAGAGGCCAAGACTGAAGAGCTCTGAAAATTGCACGGAGTTCCAAAATATTGATCGGTAATCTCACCTCCTGAGATTCCCAAACCCCTTGTGCTGTCAGAGACCCCCACACAGCTCCCCAACCTGTAAGACTTGCATCTGTTGAGATTATAGTCCAGGTCGGAAGAACAAAGAAGCCCCCTGAACTAAACGATGGTGATCTGTCCACCACGTCAGAGAGTGTCGTATAATCGGTTTAAAGATATTAATTGAGATATCTTTGTGTAATCCCTGCACCATTGGTTCAGCATATAGAGCTGAAGAGGTCGCATGTGAAAACGAGCAAAGGAGATCGCATCCGATGCAGCAGTCATAAGACCTAAAATTTCCATGCATAAGGCTACCAAAGGGAATGAATGTGACTGAAGGTTTTGACAAGCTGATATCAATGTTAGACTCTGAATCTATCTGGAAACCTAAAAAGGTTACCCTTGTCTGAGGAATCAATGAACTTTTTGGTAAATTGATCCTCCAACCATGATCTTGAAGAAACGACACAAGTCGATTCGTATGAGATTCTGCGAAAATGTGAAGACTGAGCAAGTACCAAGATATCGTCCAAAATAAGGAAATACCAATACCCTGTTCTCTGATTACAGACAGAAAGGCACCGAGAACCTTTGAAAAAATTCTTGGAGCTGATGCTAGGCCAAACGGTAGAGCCACAAAACTGGTAATGCTTGTCTAAAAACAGAATTTATGTTTACCTGATAAATTTCTTTCTCCAACGGTGTGTCCGGTCCACGGCGTCATCCTTACTTGTGGGATATTCTCTTCCCCAACAGGAAATGGCAAAGAGCCCAGCAAAGCTGGTCACATGATCCCTCCTAGGCTCCGCCTACCCCAGTCATTCGACCGACGTTAAGGAGGAATATTTGCATAGGAGAAACCATATGGTACCGTGGTGACTGTAGTTAAAGAAAATAAATTATCAGACCTGATTAAAAAACCAGGGCGGGCCGTGGACCGGACACACCGGTGGGGAAAGAAATTTATCAGGTAAACATAAATTCTGTTTTCTCCAACATAGGTGTGTCCGGTCCACGGCGTCATCCTTACTTGTGGGAACCAATACCAAAGCTTTAGGACACGGATGAAGGGAGGGAGCAAATCAGGTCACCTAAATGGAAGGCACCACGGCTTGCAAAACCTTTCTCCCAAAAATAGCCTCAGAAGAAGCAAAAGTATCAAACTTGTAAAATTTGGTAAAAGTGTGCAGAGAAGACCAAGTCGCTGCCCTACATATCTGATCAACAGAAGCCTCGTTCTTGAAGGCCCATGTGGAAGCCACAGCCCTAGTGGAATGAGCTGTGATTCTTTCGGGAGGCTGCCGTCCGGCAGTCTCGTAAGCCAATCTGATGATGCTTTTAATCCAAAAAGAGAGAGAGGTAGAAGTTGCTTTTTGACCTCTCCTTTTACCTGAATAAACAACAAACAAGGAAGATGTTTGTCTAAAATCCTTTGTAGCATCTAAATAGAATTTTAGAGCGCGAACAACATCCAAATTGTGCAACAAACGTTCCTTCTTTGAAACTGGTTTTGGACACAGAGAAGGTACGATAATCTCCTGGTTAATGTTTTTGTTAGAAACAACTTTTGGAAGAAAACCAGGTTTAGTACGTAAAACCACCTTATCTGCATGGAACACCAGATAAGGAGGAGAACACTGCAGAGCAGATAATTCTGAGACTCTTCTAGCAGAAGAAATCGCAACTAAAAACAAAACTTTCCAAGATAATAACTTAATATCAACGGAATGTAAGGGTTCAAACGGAACCCCCTGAAGAACTGAAAGAACTAAATTGAGACTCCAAGGAGGAGTCAAAGGTTTGTAAACAGGCTTGATTCTAACCAGAGCCTGAACAAAGGCTTGAACATCTGGCACAGCTGCCAGCTTTTTGTGAAGTAATACCGACAAGGCAGAAATCTGTCCCTTCAGGGAACTTGCAGATAATCCTTTTTCCAATCCTTCTTGAAGGAAGGATAGAATCCTAGGAATCTTAACCTTGTCCCAAGGGAATCCTTTAGATTCACACCAACAGATATATTTTTTCCAAATTTTGTGGTAAATCTTTCTAGTTACAGGCTTTCTGGCCTGAACAAGAGTATCAATAACAGAATCTGAGAATCCTCGCTTCGATAAAATCAAGCGTTCAATCTCCAAGCAGTCAGCTGGAGTGAAACCAGATTCGGATGTTCGAACGGACCCTGAACAAGAAGGTCTCGTCTCAAAGGTAGCTTCCAAGGTGGAGCCGATGACATATTCACCAGATCTGCATACCAAGTCCTGCGTGGCCACGCAGGAGCTATCAAGATCACCGACGCCCTCTCCTGATTGATCCTGGCTACCAGCCTGGGGATGAGAGGAAATGGCGGGAACACATAAGCTAGTTTGAAGGTCCAAGGTGCTACTAGTGCATCCACTAGAGCCGCCTTGGGATCCCTGGATCTGGCCCCGTAGCAAGGAACTTTGAAGTTCTGACGAGAGGCCATCAGATCCATGTCTGGAATGCCCCACAGGTGAGTGACTTGGGCAAAGATTTCCGGATGGAGTTCCCACTCCCCCGGATGCAATGTCTGACGACTCAGAAAATCCGCTTCCCAATTTTCCACTCCTGGGATGTGGATAGCAGACAGGTGGCAGAAGTGAGACTCCGCCCATAGAATGATTTTGGTCACTTCTTCCATCGCTAGGGAACTCCTTGTTCCCCCCTGATGGTTGATGTACGCAACAGTTGTCATGTTGTCTGATTGAAACCGTATGAACTTGGTCCTCGCTAGCCGAGGCCAGGCCTTGAGAGCATTGAATATCGCTCTCAGTTCCAGAATATTTATCGGTAGAAGAGATTCTTCCCGAGACCAAAGACCCTGAGCTTTCAGGGATCCCCAGACCGCGCCCCAGCCCATCAGACTGGCGTCGGTCGTGACAATGACCCACTCTGGTCTGCGGAACGTCATCCCTTGAGACAGATTGTCCAGGGACAGCCACCAACGGAGTGAGTCTCTGGTCCTCTGATTTACTTGTATCTTCGGAGACAAGTCTGTATAGTCCCCATTCCACTGACTGAGCATGCACAGTTGTAATGGTCTTAGATGAATGCGCGCAAAAGGAACTATGTCCATCGCCGCTACCATCAACCCGATCACTTCCATGCACTGAGCTATGGAAGGAAGAGGAACAGAATGAAGTATCCGACAAGAGTCTAGAAGTTTTGTTTTTCTGGCCTCTGTTAGAAAGATCCTCATTTCTAAGGAGTCTATAATTGTTCCCAAGAAGGGAACCCTTGTTGACGGGGATAGAGAACTCTTTTCCACGTTCACTTTCCAGCCGTGAGATCTGAGAAAGGCCAGGACAATGTCCGTGTGAGTCTTTGCTTGAGGAAGGGACGACGCTTGAATCAGAATGTCGTCCAGGTAAGGTACTACTGCAATGCCCCTTGGTCTTAGCACCGCTAGAAGGGACCCTAGTACCTTTGTGAAAATCCTTGGAGCAGTGGCTAATCCGAAAGGAAGCGCCACGAACTGGTAATGTTTGTCCAGGAATGCAAACCTTAGGAACCGATGATGTTCCTTGTGGATAGGAATATGTAGATACGCATCCTTTAAATCCACCGTGGTCATGAATTGACCCTCCTGGATGGAAGGAAGAATAGTTCGAATGGTTTCCATCTTGAAAGATGGAACCTTGAGAAACTTGTTTAAGATCTTGAGATCTAAGATTGGTCTGAACGTTCCCTCTTTTTTGGGAACTATGAACAGATTGGAGTAGAACCCCATCCCTTGTTCTCTTAGTGGAACAGGATGAATCACTCCCATTTTTAACAGGTCTTCTACACAATGTAAGAACGCCTGTCTTTTTATGTGGTCTGAAGACAACTGAGACCTGTGGAACCTCCCCCTTGGGGGAAGTCCCTTGAATTCCAGAAGATAACCCTGGGAGACTATTTCTAGCGCCCAAGGATCCAGAACATCTCTTGCCCAAGCCTGAGCGAAGAGAGAGAGTCTGCCCCCCACCAGATCCGGTCCCGGATCGGGGGCCAATATTTCATGCTGTCTTGGTAGCAGTGGCAGGCTTCTTGGCCTGCTTTCCCTTGTTCCAGCCTTGCATTGGTCTCCAAGCTGGCTTGGCTTGAGAAGTATTACCCTCTTGCTTAGAGGACGTAGCACTTTGGGCTGGTCCGTTTTTACGAAAGGGACGAAAATTAGGTCTGTTTTTCGCCTTGAAAGGCCGATCCTGAGGAAGGGCGTGGCCCTTACCCCCAGTGATATCCGAGATAATCTCTTTCAAGTCAGGGCCAAACAGCGTTTTCCCCTTGAAAGGAATGTTTAGTAGCTTGTTCTTGGAAGACGCATCAGCCGACCAAGATTTCAACCAAAGCGCTCTGCGCGCCACAATAGCAAACCCAGAATTCTTAGCCGCTAACCTAGCCAATTGCAAAGTGGCGTCTAGGGTGAAAGAATTAGCCAATTTGAGAGCATTGATTCTGTCCATAATCTCCTCATAAGGAGGAGAATCACTATCGAGCGCCTTTATCAGCTCATCAAACCAGAAACATGCGGCTGTAGTGACAGGGACAATGCATGAAATTGGTTGTAGAAGGTAACCCTGCTGAACAAACATCTTTTTAAGCAAACCTTCTAATTTTTTATCCATAGGATCTTTGAAAGCACAACTATCCTCTATGGGTATAGTGGTGCGTTTGTTTAAAGTAGAAACCGCTCCCTCGACCTTGGGGACTGTCTGCCATAAGTCCTTTCTGGGGTCGACCATAGGAAACAATTTTTTAAATATGGGGGGAGGGACGAAAGGAATACCGGGCCTTTCCCATTCTTTATTAACAATGTCCGCCACCCGCTTGGGTATAGGAAAAGCTTCTGGGAGCTCCGGCACCTCTAGGAACTTGTCCATTTTACATAGTTTCTCTGGGATGACCAACTTTTCACAATCATCCAGAGTGGATAATACCTCCTTAAGCAGAATGCGGAGATGTTCCAACTTAAATTTAAATGCAATTACATCAGGTTCAGCCTGTTGAGAAATGTTCCCTGAATCAGTAATTTCTCCCTCAGACAAAACCTCCCTGGCCCCCTCAGATTGGGTTAGGGGCCCTTCAGAGATATTAATATCAGCGTCGTCATGCTCTTCAGTAACTAAAACAGAGCAGCCACGCTTACGCTGACAAGGGTTCAATTTGGCTAAAATGTTTTTGACAGAATTATCCATTACAGCCGTTAATTGTTGCATAGTAAGGAGTATTGGCGCGCTAGATGTACTAGGGGCCTCCTGAGTGGGCAAGACTCGTGTAGACGAAGGAGGGAATGATGCAGTACCATGCTTACTCCCCTCACTTGAGGAATCATCTTGGGCATCATTGTCATTATCACATAAATCACATTTATTTAAATGAACAGGAATTCTGGCTTCCCCACATTCAGAACACAGTCTATCTGGTAGTTCAGACATGTTAAACAGGCATAAACTTGATAATAAAGTACAAAAAACGTTTTAAAATAAAACCGTTACTGTCACTTTAAATTTTAAACTGAACACACTTTATTACTGCAATTGCGAAAAAACATGAAGGAATTGTACAAAATTCACCAAATTTTCACCACAGTGTCTTAAAGCCTTAAAAGTATTGCACATCAAATTTGGAAGCTTTAACCCTTAAAATAACGGAACCGGAGCCGTTTTAACACTTTAACCCCTTTACAGTCCCTGGTATCTGCTTTGCTGAGACCCAACCAAACCCAAAGGGGAATACGATACCAAATGACGCTTCAGAAAGTCTTTTCTAAGTATCAGAGCTCCTCTCACATGCGACTGCATGCCATGCCTCTCAAAAACAAGTGCGCCACACCGGCGCGAAAATGAGGCTCTGCTTATGCTTTGGGAAAGCCCCAGAGAAATAAGGTGTCTAATACAGTGCCTGCCGATATTATAATATCAATATACCCAGATAAAATGATTCCTCAAGGCTAAATATGTTTTAAAACTGAATCGATTTAGCCCAGAAAAGTCTACAATCTTAATAAGCCCTTGTGAAGCCCTTATTTACCATTGTAATAAACATGGCTTACCGGATCCCATAGGGAAAAATGACAGCTTCCAGCATTACATCGTCTTGTTAGAATGTGTCATACCTCAAGCAGCAAGAGACTGCACACTGTTCCCCCAACTGAAGTTAATTGCTCTCAACAGTCCTGTGTGGAACAGCCATGGATTTTAGTTACGGTGCTAAAATCATTTTCCTCATACAAACAGAAATCTTCATCTCTTTTCTGTTTCTGAGTAAATAGTACATACCAGCACTATTTTAAAATAACAAACTCTTGATTGAATAATAAAAACTACAGTTAAACACTAAAAAACTCTAAGCCATCTCCGTGGAGATGTTGCCTGTACAACGGCAAAGAGAATGACTGGGGTAGGCGGAGCCTAGGAGGGATCATGTGACCAGCTTTGCTGGGCTCTTTGCCATTTCCTGTTGGGGAAGAGAATATCCCACAAGTAAGGATGACGCCGTGGACCGGACACACCTATGTTGGAGAAAAGAGAATCTCAGAAACTAAAAGTAATCTGGATGAATCGGAATATGCAGATATGCATCCTGTAAATCTATTGTAGACATATAATGCCCTTGCTAAACAAAAGGCAGAATAGTCCTACAGTTACCATCTTGAATGTTGGTATCCTTACATAACGATTCAATATTGATAGATCCGGAACTGGTCTGAAGGAATTGACCTTCTTTGGTACAATGAAGAGATAGAATAAAACCCCAGCCCCTGTTCCAGAACTGGCATAATTACTCCAGCCAACTCTAGATCTGAAACATATTTCAGAAATGCTGAGCCTTTGCTGGGTTTACTGGGACACGGGAAAGAAAAAAATCTCTTTGCAGGAGGCCTTAACTTGAAGCCAATTCTGTACCTTTCTGAAACAATGTTCTGAAACCAGAGATTGTGAACGGAATTGATCCAAATTTCTTTGAAGAAAACGTGATCTGCCCCATACCAGCTGAGCTGGAATGAGGGCCGCACCTTCATGGGTACTTAGGAGCTGGCTTTGGGTTTCTATAAGGCTTGGATATATTCCAAACTGGAAATGGTTTCCAAACTGATACCGCTCCTGAGGATGAAGGATCAGGCTTTTGTTCCTTGTTGTGAGGAAAGGAACGAAAACGATTATTAGACCTAAATTTACCTTAGATTTTTTTATCCTTTGGTAAAAAAGTTCCCTTCCCTCCAGTAACAGTTGAGATAATAGAATCCAACTGAGAACCGAATAATTTATTACCCTGAAAAGAAAGGGATAGCAAAGTAGACTTAGAAGACATATCAGCATTCCAAGTTTTAAGCCATAAAGCTCTTCTAGCTAAAATAGCTAGAGACATATACCTGACATCAACTCTAATGATATCAAAGATGGTATCACAAATAAAATTATTAGCATGTTATAGAATAATAATAATGCTATAAAATTATGATCTGTTACTTGTTGCACTAAAGCTTCTAACCAAAAAGTTGAAGCTGCAGCAACATCCGCTAAAAATATAGCAGGAGTAGAGACAGCCCCATTAACCTTAGGGATTTTGTCCCAAAAACTCTAATCTGTCAGATGGCACAGAATATAATTGCTTAAAACGTTTTAGAAGGAGTAAATGAATTACCCAAAATATTCCATTCCCTGGAAATTACTTCAGAAATAGCATCAGGGAGAGAAAACACTTCTGGAATAACAACAGGAGATTTAAAAAACCTTATTTAAACGTTTAGATTTAGTATCAAGAGGACCAGAATCCTCTATTTCTAATGCAATTAATACTTCTTTAAGTAAAGAACGAATAAATTCCATCTTGAACAAATACAAAGATTTATCAGCATCAACCTGTGAGACAGAAACCTCTGAACCAGAAGAACCATTATCAGTATTAGAATGATGATGTTCATTTAAAAATTCATCTGAAAAAAGAGAAGTTTTAAAAGACTTTTATGTATACTAGAAGGAGAAACAGACATAGCCTTCTTAATGGATTTTAAAAATAAAATCTCTTATGTTATCAGGAACACTCTGAAAATTAGATGTTGACGGAACAGCAACAGGTAATGTAACAGTACTAAAGGAAATTTTATCTGCATTAACAAGTTTGTCATGACATGCAATACAAACAACAGCTGGAGGAACAGCTACCAAAAGTTTTATAGCAGATACACTTAGCTTGGTAGCTCCAGCACCGGGCAGCGATTTTCCTGAAGTATCTTCTGACTCAGTTGCAACGTGGAACATCTTGCAATATGTAATAGAAAAAACAACATATAAAGCAAAATTGATCAAATTCCTTAAATGACAGTTTCAGGAATGGGGAAAAAAATGCCAGTGAACAAGCTTCTAGCAACCAGAAGCAATAAATAATGAGACTTAAATAACGTGGAGACAAAAATGACGCCCATATTTTTTAGCGCCAAATAAGACGGCCACATTATTTGGCGCCTAAATGCTTTGGCGCCAAAAAATGACGCCACATCCAGAACGCCGACACTTTTGACGCAAAAAAAACGTCAAAAAATGACGCAACTTCCAGCGACACGTATGACGCCGGAAACAGAAAAAAAAATTTGCGCCAAAAAAGTCCGCGCCAAGAATGACGCAATAAAATGAAGCATTTTCAGCCCCCGCGAGCCTAACAGCCCACAGGGAAAAAACATAATTTATGCTTACCTGATAAATTCCTTTCTCCTGTAGTGTAGTCAGTCCACGGGTCATCCATTACTTATGGGATATTAACTCCTCCCTAACAGGAAGTGCAAGAGGATCACCCAAGCAGAGCTGCTATATAGCTCCTCCCCTCTACGTCACACCCAGTCATTCGACCGAAAACCAAACGAGAAAGGAGAAACTATAGGGTGCAGTGGTGACTGGAGTATAATTTAAAATTTAGACCTGCCATAAAAAACAGGGCGGGCCGTGGACTGACTACACTACAGGAGAAAGGAATTTATCAGGTAAGCATAAATTATGTTTTCTCCTGTTAAGTGTAGTCAGTCCACGGGTCATCCATTACTTATGGGATACCAATACCAAAGCTAAAGTACACGGACGACGGGAGGGACAGGCAGGATCTTTACACGGAAGGAACCACTGCCTGAAGAACCTTTCTCCCAAAAACAGCCTCAGAAGAAGCAAAAGTGTCAAATTTGTAAAATTTGGAAAAAGTATGAAGAGAAGACCAAGTTGCAGCCTTGCAAATCTGTTCAACAGAGGCCTCATTCTTAAAGGCCCACGTGGAAGCCACAGCTCTCGTAGAATGAGCTGTAATTCTTTCAGGAGGCTGCTGTCCAGCAGTCTCATAGGCTAAACGTATTATGCTACGAAGCCAAAAAGAGAGAGAGGTAGCAGATGCTTTTTGACCTCTCCTCTGTCCAGAATAAACGACAAACAGGGAAGAAGTTTGGCGAAAATCTTTAGTTGCCTGTAAATAAAATTTCAGGGCACGGACTACGTTTAGATTGTGCAGAAGTCGTTCCTTCTTTGAAGAAGGGTTAGGGCACAATGATGGAACAACAATCTCTTGATTGATATTCTTGTTAGTGACTACCTTAGGTTAGAACCCAGGTTTAGTACGCAGAACTACCTTGTCTGAATGAAAAATCAGATAAGGAGAATAACAATGTAAGGCCGATAACTCAGACTCTACGAGCCGAGGAAATAGCCATTAAAAACAGAACTTTCCAAGATAACAGCTTGATATCAATGGAGTGAAGGGGTTCAAACGGAACACCCTGTAAAACGTTAAGAACTAAGTTTAAGCTCCACGGTGGAGCAACAGTCTTAAACACGGGCTTAATCCTGGCCAAAGCCTGACAAAAAGCCTGAACGTCTGGAACTTCTGACAGACGCTTGTGTAAGAGGATGGACAGAGCTGAGATCTGTCCCTTTAAAGAACTTGCAGATAAACCCTTTTCTAAACCTTCTTGTAGAAAAGACAATATCCTAGGAATCCTAACCTTACTCCATGAGTAACTCTTGGATTCGCACCAGTGTAAATATTTACGCCATATCTTATGGTAAATTTTCCTGGTAACAGGTTTCCTAGCCTGTATTAAGGTATCAATTACTGACTCCGAAAATCCACGCTTTGATAAAATCAAGCGTTCAATCTCCATGCAGTCAGCTTCAGAGAAATTAGGTTTTGATGTTTGAAAGGACCCTGAATTAGAAGGTCCTGTCTCAGAGGCAGCGACCAAGGTGGACAGGATGACATGTCCACTAGATCTGCATACCAGGTCCTGCGTGGCCACGCAGGCGCTATTAGAATCACTGATGCTTTCTCCTGTTTGATCCTGGCAATCAATCAAGGAAGCATCGGGAAGGGTGGAAACACATAAGCCATCTTGAAGGTCCAAGGTGCTGTCAGAGCATCTATCAGGACCGCTCCCGGGTCCCTGGATCTGGACCCGTAACAATGAAGCTTGGCGTTCTGGCGAGACGCCATGAGATCCATATCTGGTTTGCCCCAACGTCGAAGTATTTGGGCAAAGACCTCCGGATGAAGTTCCCACTCCCCCGGATGAAAAGTCTGGCGACTTAAGAAATCCGCCTCCCAGTTCTCCACGCCTGGGATGTGGATCGCTGACAGGTGGCAAGAGTGAGACTCTGCCCAGCGAATTATCTTTGAAACTTCCATCATCGCTAGGGAACTCCTTGTCCCTCCCTGATGGTTGATGTAAGCCACAGTCGTGATGTTGTCCGACTGAAACCTGATGAACCTCAGAGTTGCTAACTGAGGCCAAGTCAGAAGGGCATTGAGAACTGCTCTCAATTCCAGAATGTTTATTGGAAGGAGACTCTCCTCCTGAGTCCATGATCCCTGAGCCTTCAGGGAATTCCAGACAGCGCCCCAACCTAGTAGGCTGGCGTCTGTTGTTACAATTGTCCAGTCTGGCCTGCTGAAGGGCATCCCTCTGGACAGATGTGGCCGAGAAAGCCACCACAGAAGAGAATCTCTGGTCTCTTGATCCAGATTCAGCATAGGGGACAAATCTGAGTAATCCCCATTCCACTGACTTAGCATGCACAATTGCAGCGGTCTGAGATGCAGGCGTGCAAAAGGTACTATGTCCATTGCCGCTACCATTAAGCCGATTACCTCCATGCATTGAGCCACTGATGGGTGTGGAATGGAATGAAGGATCCGGCAAGCATTTAGAAGTTTTGTTAACCTGTCCTCTGTCAGGTAAATCTTCATTTCTACAGAATCTATGATAGTCCCTAAGAAGGGAACTCTTGTGAGTGGCAATAGAGAACTCTTTTCTTCGTTCACTTTCCACCCATGTGACCTTAGAAATGCCAGTACTAACTCTGTATGAGACTTGGCAGTTTGGAAACTTGACGCTTGTATCAGAATGTCGTCTAGGTACGGAGCTACCGATATTCCTCGCGGTCTTAGTACCGCCAGAAGAGAACCCAGAACCTTTGTAAAGATTCTTGGAGCCGTAGCTAACCCGAAGGGAAGAGCTACAAACTGGTAATGCCTGTCTAGGAAGGCAAACCTTAGATACCGGTAATGATCCTTGTGAATCGGTATGTGAAGGTAGGCATCCTTTAAATCCACTGTGGTCATGTACTGACCCTTTTGGATCATGGGTAAGATTGTCCGAATAGTTTCCATTTTGAACGATGGAACTCTTAGGAATTTGTTTAGGATCTTTAAATCCAATATTGGTCTGAAGGTTCCTTCTTTTTTGGGAACCACAAACAGATTTGAGTAAAACCCTTGTCCGTGTTCCGACCGCGGAACCGGATGGATCACTCCCATTAGTAAAAGATCTTGTACACAGCGTAGAAACGCCTCTTTCTTTATCTGGTTTGTTGACAACCTTGAAAGATGAAATCTCCCTTGTGGAGGAGAAGCTTTGAAGTCCAGAAGATATCCCTGAGATATGATCTCCAACGCCCAGGGATCCTGGACATCTCTTGCCCAAGCCTGGGTGAAGAGAGAAAGTCTGCCCCCCACTAGATCCGTTTCCGGATCGGGGGCCCTCACTTCATGCTGTCTTAGGGGCAGCAGCAGGTTTTCTGGCCTGCTTGCCCTTGTTCCAGGTCTGGTTAGGTTTCCAGCCTTGTCTGTAGCGAGCAACAGTTCCTTCCTGTTTTGGAGCAGAGGAAGTTGATGCTGCTCCTGCCTTGAAGTTACGAAAGGCACGAAAATTAGACTGTCTAGCCCTTGGTTTGGCTCTGTCTTGAGGCAGGGCATGGCCCTTACCTCCCGTAATGTCAGCGATAATTTCTTTCAAACCGGGCCCGAATAATGACTGCCCCTTGAAAGGTATGTTAAGCAATTTAGATTTAGAAGTCACATCAGCTGACCAGGATTTTAGCCACAGCGCTCTGCGCGCCTGAATGGCGAATCCGGAATTCTTAGCCGTAAGTTTAGTTAAGTGTACTACGGCATCAGAAATAAATGAATTAGCTAGCTTAAGGGCTTTAAGCTTGTGTGTAATCTCATCCAATGGAGCTGTGTCAAGGGTCTCTTCCAGAGACTCAAACCAAAATGCCGCCGCAGCCGTGACAGGCGCAATGCATGCAAGGGGTTGCAATATAAAACCTTGTTGAACAAACATTTTCTTAAGGTAACCCTCTAACTTTTTATCCATTGGATCTGAAAAGGCACAGCTATCCTCCACCGGGATAGTGGTACGCTTAGCTAAAGTAGAAACTGCTCCCTCCACCTTAGGGACCGTTTGCCATAAGTCCCGTGTGGTGGCGTCTATTGGAAACATTTTTCTAAATATAGGAGGGGGTGAGAAAGGCACACCGGGTCTATCCCACTCCTTAGTAACAATTTCAGTAAGTCTCTTAGGTATAGGAAAAACGTCAGTACACGTCGGTACCGCAAAATATTTATCCAACCTACATATTTTCTCTGGGATTGCAACCGTGTTACAATCATTCAGAGCTGCTAACACCTCCCCTAGTAATACTCGGATGTTTTCCAGCTTAAATTTAAAATTTGAAATGTCTGAATCCAGTTTATTTGGATCAGATCCGTCACCCACAGAATGAAGCTCTCCGTCTTCATGTTCTGCAATTTGTGACGCAGTATCAGACATGGCCCTAGCATTATCAGCACACTCTGTTCTCACCCCAGAGTGGTCTCGTTTACCCCTAAGTTCTGGCAATTTAGATAAAACTTCAGTCATAACATTAGCCATGTCTTGTAAAGTGATTTGTAATGGCCGCCCTGATGTACTTGGCGTTACAATATCACGCACCTCCTGAGCGGGAGATGCAGGTACTGACACGTGAGGCAAGTTAGTCGGCATAACTTCCCCCTCGTTCTCTGGTGAATTTTGCTTAACTTGTACAGATTGGCTTTTATTTAAAGTAGCATCAATGCAATTAGTACATAAATTTCTATTGGGCTCCACCTTGGCCTTTGAACATATTGCACAAAGAGATTCCTCTGTGTCAGACATGTTTAAACAAACTAGCAATTAGACTAGCAAGCTTGGAAAATACTTTTCAAATGAATTTACAAGCAATATAAAAAAACATTACTGTGCCTTTAAGAAGCACACAAAAAAAACTGTCACTTTGATATAACAATGAACCGGTTTAGTTATAGCAATCAATCTTTCATATGAAATGCATTAATTTAGCAAAGGATAGCACCCATCAGCAAATGGATTATTAACCCCTTAATACCAAAATTCGATTGACAAATCAAATAAATAAGTTTTTATCACAGTCAAAGCACAGTCTCACAGGTCTGCTGTGAGTGATTACCTCCCTCAAACTAGTTTTGGAGACCCCTGAGCTCTGTAGAGACGTCCTGGATCATGCAGGGAGAATAAGGAAGACTGTGACTGAATTTTTAATGCGTAGTAAAAGCGCCAAAATAGGCCCCTCCCACTCATAATACAGCAGTGGGGAAGCCAGTAAACTGATTTTATTCAAAATAAACGACAGCCAAGTGGAAAATAATGCCCATAAATTTTCACCAAGTACCTCAGAGAGAAAAACGATTAACCTGCCAGTAAACGTTTTAAATATATGAAATAATAATAAAAGCCTGTTGCTAGTCGCTATCACTGCAGAAAGGCTATAAGTTATATGTATACCGTATTTTCTTAGTGAAGTGCCATTCCCCAGAAATACTTTAGTGCCAACATACATACATAACAGCCTGATACCAGTTGCTACTACTGCATTTAAGGCTGTACTTACATTATATTGGTATTAGCAGTATTTTCTCAGTCAATTCCATTCCTTAGAAAATAATATACTGCAACATACCTCTTTGCAGGTGAACCCTGCCCGCTGTCGCCTGTTCTGAAGTTACCTCGCTCCTCAGAATGGCCGAGAACAGCAAATGGATCTTAGTTACGTCCGCTAAGATCATACACAAACTCAGGTAGATTCTTCTTCTAATACTGCCTGAGAAGAAACAACACACTCCGGTGCTGTTTAAAACAACAAACTTTTGATTGAAGTAATAAAAAACTAAATTTAATAACCACACTCCTCTCACACATCCTATCTATTAGTTAGGTGCAAGAGAATGACTGGGTGTGACGTAGAGGGGAGGAGCTATATAGCAGCTCTGCTTGGGTGATCCTCTTGCACTTCCTGTTAGGGAGGAGTTAATATCCCATAAGTAATGGATGACCCGTGGACTGACTACACTTAACAGGAGAAAGTCAAATTTTTTAAGGTAAGAAAAAATGATTGATTCAAATGCATTATCCCAAATATGAAACTGACTGTCTGAAAATAAGGAATGTTGAACATCCTGAGTCAAGGCAAATAAATGTTTGAATACATATATTTAGAACTTTTTTTATAAACTGCCTAACCATAGCTTAGAGTGTCACAGAAAATAAGCTTACTTACTTACCCCAGGACACTCATCTACATGTTGTAGAAAGCCAAACCAGTACTGAAACGAAAATCAGCAGAGCTAATGGTATATATATATATATATATATATATATATATATAAGAGTATATCGTCGATCTGAAAAGGGAGGTAAGAGATGAATCTCTACGACCGATAACAGAGAACCTATGAAATAGACCCCGTAGAAGGAGATCATTGCATTCAAATAGGCAATACTCTCCTCATATCCCTCTGACATTCACTGCACGCTGAGAGGAAAACCGGGCTCCAACCTGCTGCGGAGCGCATATCAACGTAGAATCTAGCACAAACTTACTTCACCACCTCCATAGGAGGCAAAGTTTGTAAAACTGATTTGTGGGTGTGGTGAGGGGTGTATTTATAGGCATTTTAAGGTTTGGGAAACTTTGCCCCTCCTGGTAGGAATGTATATCCCATACGTCACTAGCTCATGGACTCTTGCTAATTACATGAAAGAAAACTCCTTTTCCTCCAGTGATAGTTGAAATAATAGAATCCAACTGAGAACCAAATAAATTATTACCTTGGAAAGAAAGAGATAGTAATCTAGATTTAGATGTCATATCAGCATTCCAAGATTTAAAGCACAAAGCTCTTCTAGCTAATACAGCTAAAGACATGGATCTAACATCAATTTTGATAATATCAAAAATGGCATCACAAATAAAAGGATTAGCATGTTGCAGTAGGCGAACAATGCTAGATATGTCAGAATCCAATTCATGTTGCGCTAAATTTTCCAACCAGAAAGTTGATGCAGCCGCAACATCACCCAAAGAAATAGCAGGTCTGAGAAGATGACCTGAATATAAATAGGCCTTCCTTAGATAAGATTCAAGCTTCCTATCTAAAGGATCCATAAAAGAAGTGCTATCTTCCATTGGAATAGTTGTACGTTTAGCAAGAGTAGAAATAGCCCCATCAACTTTGGGGATTTTTTCCCAAAACTCTATAGATTTTGCTTGTAAAGGATACAATCTCTTAAACCTTGAAGAAGGAATAAAAGGAAGTACCTGGCTTATTCCATTCCCTAGAAATCATATCAGAAATAGCCTCAGGAATGGGAAAAACACCTGGAGAAACCACAGGAGGTTTAAAAACAGAATTTATGCTTACCTGATAAATTTCTTTCTCCTACGGTGTGTCCGGTCCACGGCTTCATCCTTACTTGTGGGAATATTCACTTCCCTAACAGGAAATGGCAAAGAGAGCACAGCAAAAGCTGCCCATAGAGCCCCCCCTCTGGCTCCGCCCCCCAGTCATTCGACCGACGGTTAGGCCGTGGACCGGACACACCGTAGGAGAAAGAAATTTATCAGGTAAGCATAAATTCTGTTTTCTCCTACATTGGTGTGTCCAGTCCACGGCTTCATCCTTACTTGTGGGAACCAATACCAAAGCTTTAGGACACGGATGAAGGGAGGGAACAAGTCAGGTTACCTAAACGGAAGGCACCACGGCTTGCAAAACCTTTCTCCCAAAAATAGCCTCCAAAGAAGCATAAGTATCGAATTTGTAAAATTTGGCAAAAAAGTGTGCAGAGAAGACCAAGTCGCTGCCTTACATATCTGATCAACAAAAGCCTCGTTCTTGAAGGCCCATGTGGAAGCCACAGCTCCAGTAGAATGAGCTGTAATTCGTTCAGGAGGCTGCCGTCCGGCAGTCTCATAAGCCAATCGGATGATGCTTTTCAGCCAAAAGGAAAGAGAGGTAGCAGTAGCTTTCTGTCCTCTCCTCTTACCAGAATAAACGACAAACAAAGATGAAGTCTGTCTGAAATCCTTTGTTGCATCTAAATAGAATTTTAAAGCACGGACCACATCTAAATTGTGTAACAAACGTTCCTTCTTCGAAACTGGATTCGGACACAGAGAAGGAACAACTATTTCCTGGTTAATATTCCTGTTGGAAACCACTTTTGGAAGAAAACCAGGTTTGGTATGCAAAACAACCTTATCTGCATGGAATACCAGATAGGGTGGATCACACTGCAAAGCAGACAATTCAGAAACTCTTCTAGCAGAAGAAATAGCAACCAAAAACAGAACTTTCCAAGATAGTAACTTAATATCTATGGAATGTAAAGGTTCAAACGGAACCCCTTGAAGAACTGAAAGAACTAAATTTAGACTCCATGGAGGAGTCATGGGTCTGTAAACAGGCTTGATTCTGACTAAGGCCTGTACAAAAGCTTGTACATCTGGCATTGCTGCCAGGCGTCTGTGTAACAAAACAGACAAAGCAGATATCTGTCCTTTTAGAGAACTCGCGGACAACCCTTTATCCAAACCCTATTGGAGAAAGGAAAGAATCTTAGGAATTTTAATTTTACTCCAAGAGAATCCCTTGAATTCACACCAACAGATATATTTTTTCCATATTTTATGGTAAATTTTCATAGTCACAGGTTTTCTGGCTTGGACCAGAGTATCTATACATGAATCTGAAAACCCACGCTTAGATAAAATCAAGCGTTCAATTTCCAAGCAGTCAGCTGCAGAGAGACTAGATTTGGATGTTCGAATGGACCTTGTACTAGAAGATCCTGTCTCAAAGGTAGCTTCCATGGTGGAGCCGATGACATATTCACCAGGTCTGCATACCAAGTCCTGCGTGGCCACACAGGAGCTATCAGAATCACCGAGGCCTTCTCCTGTTTGATCCTGGCTACGAGCCTGGGAAGGAGAGGAAACGGTGGAAACACATAAGCTAGGTTAAACTACCAAGGCGCCACTAATGCATCCACTAATGTCGCCTTGGGATCCCTGGATCTGGACCCGTAGCGAGGAACCTTGAAGTTCTGACGAGACGCCATCAGATCCATGTCTGGAATGCCCCATAATTGAGTTAACTGGGCAAAGACCTACGGGTGGAGTTCCCACTCCCCCGGATGGAAAGTCTGACGACTCAAATAATCCGCCTCCCAGTTGTCTACTCCTGGGATGTGAATTGCAGATAGATGGCAGGAGTGATCCTCCGCCCATTTGATGATCTTGGATACCTCTCTCATCGCCAAGGAACTCTTTGTTCCTCACTGATGGTTGATGTAAGCTACAGTCATGTTGTCCGACTGAAATCTTATGAATCCGGCCTTCGCTAGTTGAGGCCAAGCCCGGAGAGCATTGAATATCGCTCTCAGTTCCAGGATGTTTATCGGGAGAAGAGACTCTTCCCGAGACCATAGACCCTGAGCTTTCAGGGAGTCCCAGACCGCGCCCCAGCCTAATAGACTGGAGTCAGTCGTGACAATGACCCACTCTGGTCTGCGGAAACTCATTCCCTGAGACAGGTGATCCTGAGTCAACCACCAATGGAGTGAGTCTCTGGTTAACTGATCTACTTGAATCTGGGGAGACAAGTCTGCATAATCCCCATTCCACTGTCTGAGCATGCACAGTTGCAATGGTCTTAGATGAATTCGAGCAAAAGGAACCACGTCCATTGCTGCAACCATTAGACCTATTACTTCCATGCACTGAGCTATGGAAGGCTGAGGAATAGATTGAAGAACTTGACAAGCCTTTAGAAGCTTTAATTTTCTGACCTCCGTCAGAAAAATCTTCATTTCTACAGAATCTATTATTGTTCCCAGAAAGGGAACTCTTGTAGACGGGGACAGGGAACTCTTTTCCACGTTCACCTTCCACCCGTGACACCTGAGAAAAGCTAATACAATGTCTGTATGAGCCCTTGATCTGGAAAGGGACGACGCTTGGATTAGGATGTCATTTAGGTAAGGTGCCACTGCAATGCCCCTCTGTCTTAGAACCGCTAGAAGGGACCCTAGCACCTTTGTGAAAATTCTGGGAGCAGTGGCTAATCCGAACGGAAGAGCCACGAACTGGTAATGTTTGTCCAGAAAGGCGAACCTCAGGAACTGATGATGATCTTTGTGGATAGGAATATATAGGTACGCATCCTTTAAATCCACGGTAGTCATATATTGACCCTCCTGGATTGTTGGTAAAATTGTTCGAATGGTTTCCATTTTGAACGATGGAACTCTGAGGAATTTGTTTAGAATTTTTAAATCCAGAATTGGTCTGAAAGTTCCCTCTTTTTTGGGAACTACAAACAGGTTTGAGTAAAACCCCTGACCTTGTTCCACTGTTGGAACTGGGTGTATCACTCCCATCTTTAATAGATCTCCTACGCAATGCAAGAATGCCTGTCTCTTTATCTGGTCTGAAGATAAGCAAGACATGTGGAACCTTCCCCTTGGAGGAAGTTCCTTGAATTCTAGAAGATAACCCTGAGAGACTATTTCTAGTGCCCAGGGATCCTGAACATCTCTTGCCCTTGCCTGAGCAAAGAGAGAAAGTCTGCCCCCTACTAGATCCGGTCCCGGATCGGGGGCTATCCCTTCATGCTGTCTTGGTAGCAGCAGCAGGCTTCTTGGCCTGTTTACCCTTGTTCCAGCCTTGCATTGGTTTCCAAGCTGGCTTAGCCTGGGAAGCGTTACCCTCTTGTCTAGAGGCTGCAGAGTTAGGAGACGGTCCATTCCTGAAGTTGCGAAAGGAACGAAAATTAGATTTGTTCTTAGCCTTGAAAGGCCTATCCTGTGGGAGGGCATGGCCCTTTCCCCCAGTGATGTCTGAAATAATCTCCTTCAATTCTGGCCCAAAAAGGGTCTTACCTTTGAAAGGAATATTAAGCAATTTTGTCTTGGAAGACACATCCGCCGACCAAGATTTTAGCCAGAGCGCTCTGTGCGCCACAATTGCAAAACCTGAATTTTTCGCCGCTAATTTCGCCAATTGCAAAGCGGTATCTAAAGTAAAGGAATTAGCCAACTTTAGTGCGTGAATTCTGTCCATGACTTCCTCATACGGAGTCTCCTTATTGAGCGAATTTTCTAGTTCTTCGAACCAAAAAGATGCCGCCGTTGTGACAGGAATAATGCACGAAATTGGTTGGAGGAGGAAACCTTGCTGAACAAATATCTTTTTAAGCAATCCTTCCAATTTTTTATCCATAGGATCTTTGAAAGCACAACTGTCCTCAATGGGAATAGTCGTGCGTTTGGCCAATGTAGAAACTGCCCCCTCAACCTTAGGAACTGTTTGCCATGCGTCCCTCCTGGGGTCGACAATGGGGAACATTTTCTTAAATATAGGAGGTGGGACAAAAGGTATACCTGGTTTCTCCCACTCCTTAGTCACTATGTCCGCCACCCTTTTGGGTATCGGAAAGGCATCAGCGTGCACAGGGACCTCTAGGAATTTGTCCATTTTGCACAATTTTTCTGGAATGACCAGAGAGTCACAATCGTCCAGAGTAGTTAGCACCTCCTTAAGCAGGGCGCAGAGATGTTCTAACTTAAATTTGAACATCACAATATCAGGTTCTGCCTGTTGAGAAACTTTTCCTGAATCAGAAATTTCTCCCTCCCACAGACCCTCCCTCACTGCCAAATCTGACTGGTGTGAGGGTATAACAGATAAACTATCGTCAGCACATTCTTGCTCATCCTCTGTATTTAAAACTGAGCAATCACGCTTTCTTTGAAATGCTGGCATTTTGGATAAAATATTAGCTATAGAATTATCCATTACTGCCGTTAATTGTTGCATAGTAACAAGCATTGGCACGCTAGATGTACTAGGTGTCGAATGCGCGGGCATAACTGGTGTTGACACAGAAGGAGAGGATGATGAACTATCCCCACTACCTTCACTTGAGGAATCATCTTGGGCAACCTTATTAAATGTGACAGAACTGTCCTTACTTTGTTTGGACGCCATGGCACAATTTTCACATACATTTAAAGGGGGGACCACCTTGGCCTCCATACATACAGAACATGTTCTATCTGGATTCGCACCAACGGATATATTTTTGCCATATCTTATGGTAAATTTTCCTAGTCACAGGTTTTCTGGCCTGAACCAGAGTATCTATAACCGAATCTGAAAACCCACGCTTGGATAGAATCAAGCGTTCAATTTCCAAGCAGTCAGTTGCAGAGAGACTAGATTTGGATGTTCGAATGGACCTTGTACTAGAAGGTCCTGCCTCAAAGGTAGCTTCCATGGTGGAGCCGATGACATATTCACCAGGTCTGCATACCAAGTCCTGCGTGGCCATGCAGGAGCTATTAGGATCACCGAGGCCTTCTCCTGTTTGATCCTGGCTACAAGCCTGGGAAGGAGAGGGAACGGTGGAAACACATAAGCTAGATTGAACGACCAAGGCGCCACCAATGCATCCACTAGTGTCACCTTGGGATCCCTGGATCTGGACCCGTAGCGAAGAACCTTGGAGTTCTGACGAGACGCCATCAGATCCATATCTGGAGTGCCCCATAGTTGAATTAACTGGGCAAAGACCTCCGGGTGAAGTTCCCACTCCCCCGGATGGAAAGTCTGCCAACTCAAATAATCCGCCTCCCAGTTGTCTACTCCTGGGATGTGAATTGCAGATAGATGGCAGGAGTGATCCACCGCCCATTTGATGATCTTGGATACCTCTCTCATCACCAAGGAACTCTTTGTTCCCCCCTGATGATTGATGTACGCTACAGTCATGTTGTCCGACTGAAATCTTATGAATCTGGCGTTCGCTAGTTGAGGCCAAGCCAGGAGCGCATTGAATATCCAAAATGTTTATAGGGAGAAGAGACTCTTCCCGAGACCATAGACCCTGAGCTTTCAGGGAGTCCCAGACCGCACCCCAGCCTAAGAGACTGGTGTCGGTCGTGACAATGACCCACTCTGGTCTGCGGAAACTCATTCCCTGAGACAGGTGATCCTGAGTCAACCACCAGAGGAGTGAGTCTCTGGTTACCTGGTCTACTTGAATCTGGGGAGACAAGTCTGCATAATCCCCATTCCACTGTTAGAGCATGCACAGTTGCAATGGTCTTAAATGAATTCGAGCAAAAGGAACCACGTCCATTGCTGCAACCATTAGTCCTATTACCTCCATGCACTGAGCTATGGAAGGCTGAGGAATAGATAGAAGAACTCGACAAGTGTTTAGAAGCTTTAACTTTCTGACCTCTGTCAGAAAAATCTTCATTTCCACAGAATCAATTATTGTTCCCAGAAAAGGAACTCTTGTGGACGGGGACAGGGAACTCTTTTCTATGTTCACCTTCCACCCGTGAGACCTGAGAAAGGCTAAAACAATGTCTGTATGAGCCCTTGCTTTGGAAAGGGACGACGCTTGGATTAGAATGTCGTCTAGGTACGGTGCTACAGCAATGCTCCTCGGCCTCAGGACCGCTAGAAGGGACCCTAGCACCTTTGTGAAAATTCTGGGAGCAGTGGCTAAACCGAATGGAAGAGCCACGAACTGGTAGAAAAACTCCAGAAAGGCGAACCTCAGGAACTGATGATGATCTTTGTGGATAGGAATATGCAGGTACGCATCCGTTAAGTCCACGGTAGTCATATATTGACCCTCCTGGATTGTTGGTAAAATCGTCCGAATGGTTTCCATTTTGAATGATGGAACTCTGAGGAATTTGTTTAGAATTTTTAAATCCAGAATTGGCCTGAAAGTTCCCTCTTTTTTGGGAACTACAAACAGGTTTGAGTAAAAACCCAGACCTTGTTCCGCTGTTGGAACTGGGTGTATCACTCCCATCTTTAATAGGTCTCCTACGCAATGTAAGAATGCCTGTCTCTTTACCTGGTCTGAAGATAAGCGAGGCATGTGGAACCTTCCCCTTGGAGGAAGTTCCTTGAACTCTAGAAGATATCCCTGAGAGACTATTTCTAGTGCCCAGGGATCCTGAACATCTCTTGCCCAAGCCTGAGCAAAGAGAGAAAGTCTTCCCCCTACTAGATCCGGTCCCGGATCGGGGGCTACCCTTTCATGCTGTCTTGGTAGCAGCAGCAGGCTTCTTGGCCTGTTTACCCTTGTTCCAGCCTTGCAATGGTTTCCATGCTGGTTTAGGCTGGGAAGCATTACCCTCTTGTCTAGAGGCTGCAGAGTTAGAAGCCGGTCCGTTCCTGAAATTGCGAAAGGAACGAAAATTAGACTTGTTCTTAGCCTTGAAAGGCCTATCCTGTGGGAGGGCATGGCCCTTTCCCCCCAGTGATGTCTGAAATAATCTCCATCAATTCTGGCCCTAAAAGGGTCTTACCTTTGAAAGGAATATTAAGCAATTTTGTTTTGGACGACACATCCGCCGACCAAGATTTTAGCCAAAGCGCCCTGCGCGCCACTATTGCAAAACCTGAGTTTTTCGCCGCTAATTTTGCTAATTGAAAAGCGGCATCCAAAATAAAGGAATTAGCCAACTTTAGTGCGTGAATTCTGTCCATGACTTCATCATATGGAGTCTCCTTTTGGAGCGAATTTTCTAGTTCCTCAAACCAAAAAGACGCCGCCGTGGTGACAGGAATAATGCACGAAATTGGTTGAAGAAGGAAACCTTCCTGAACAAAAATCTTTTTAAGCAATCCTTCAATTTTTTTATCCATAGGATCTTTGAAAGCGCAACTGTCCTCTATAGGAATAGTTGTGCGCTTGGCTAGCGTTTAAACTGCCCCCTCTACCTTCGGGACCGTTTGCCATGCGTCCCTTCTGGGGTCGACAATGGGGAACATTTTCTTAAATATAGGAGGTGGAACAAAAGGTACACCTGGCTTCTCCCACTCCTTAGTCACTATGTCCGCCACCCTCTTTCGTATCGGAAAAGCATCAGCGTGCACTGGGACCTCTAAGAATTTGTCCATTTTGCACAACTTCTCTGGAATCACCAAAGAATCACAATCATCAAGAGTAGCTAGCACCTCCTTAAGCAGGGCGCGGAGATGTTCTAGCTTAAATTTAAATGCCACGATATCAGGTTCTGCCTGCTGAGAAATTTTTCCTGAATCAGAAATTTCTCCCTCAGACAGACCCTCCCTCGCTGCCAACTCAGATTGATGTGAGGGAATAACAGATAAATTATCGTCAGCGCCTACTTGCTCATCCTCTGTATTTAAAACTGAGCAATCACGCTTTCTGGGAAATGCTGGCAGTTTGGATAAAAGAGCTGCTAAAGAATTATCCATTATTGCTGTTAATTGCTGCATAGTAACAAGCATTGGCGCGCTAGATGTACTAGGTATCGCCTGCGCGGGCAAAACTGGTGTTGACACAGAAGGAGAGGATGATGAACTATCCCCACTACCTTCATTTGAAGATTCATCTTGGGCAACCTTATTAAATGTGACAGTACTGTCCTTACTTTGTTTGGACGCCATGGCACAATTTGTACATACATTTAAAGGGGGAACCACCTTGGCTTCCATACACACACAACATATGCAATCTGAAGGTACAGACATGTTAGACAGATTTAGGCAGGCTATTAATGCAATAAAAACAAATTTAAACAAAAACGTTACTGTCTCTTTAAATAATAAAAAGAGCACACTTTATTTCTGAATGTTCGAAAAACTATCAAAGAAATATCCGATCTTTCTGAAATTTACACCCCAGTGTCTTAATGCTTTGAAAGTATTGCACACCAAATTTCAAAACCCTTAAATGAGCAAACCGGAGCTAATAGTTCAATTTAACGGTTTAAACACACTACAGTCCCTGCCACAGACTTTGCTGCAGCTTTTACCTTCCTTAGGGGTTATTCACCACAGAAATAAGCCTTCCTGAGTCCGTTTCTCAGCCACAGGACCCTCTCACGTGAAGCTGCATGCACTGCCTATGGAAAGTAACTGCGCAACTGAGGCGCGAAAATGAGGCCTCCTCCCTCTGCATACCAGAGTGAAGAGGCCTTTCTGACTAGAGTAGGCGTCTAAACAAGTGCCAGGCGCAAATAAACGTTCCCAAAAGTGTTTCAAAGTTCACAAAACACTCCAATTGTCATATAAATATGATAAAAACAAATCGATTTAGCCCACAATAGTGTCAACCAGCATAGAGCCCAATTTATAAGCCTTAATTCTGTTACTGAGTCTAAGAAAATGGCTTACCGGTCCCATAAGGGAAATCTGACAGTCTTCTAGCATTACTGGGTCTTGTTAGAAAAGAGACTGGTCATACCTGAAGCAGATAAGTCTGCAAACTGTTCCCCCCAACTGAAGTTCTCTGGTTTCAACAGTCCTGCGTGGGAACAGCAATGGATTTTAGTTACTGGTGCTAAAATCATACTCCTCTTAACAGAAATCTTCATCACTTTCTGTTGTAGAGTAAATAGTACAAACTGGCACTATTTTAAAATAACATACTCTTGATAGAAGAAATAAAACTACAACTAACACCACATACTCTTTACCATCCCCGTGGAGATGCTACTTGTTCAGAGCGGCAAAGAGAATGACTGGGGGGCGGAGCCAGAGGGGGGGCTATATGGACAGCTTTTGCTGTGTGCTCTCTTTGCCATTTCCTGTAGGGGAAGAGAATATCCCACAAGCAAGGATGAAGCCGTGGACCGGACACACCAATGTAGGATTAAATGCAAAAGCATAGGCCTCCTGATAGAAAAGAAATCAGGAGGCAAACAACAATGGGGTATTGAAATAATGAAGAAAAATTGGCGCCAAGTATGACGCACAACGTAACGTAAACTTTTTTGGCGCCAAAAATGACCGGAAATGACACACTTGCGTCACTAATGACGCCGCCGTGTGAAAGGTCTCAACGTCACGTATGACGCCGGAAATGACGAAGTTGCGTCAAAAACGTAATTTCCCGCGCCAAAAAAGTTTGCGCCAAAAATAACGCAATAAAGTCTAACATTTGAAGCACCCGCGGGCCTAATACCCGCAAATGCAAAAGTAGTCAAATTGAAAAAGACTAAACCCCAGGTAAGAAACAAATTTCTTAAAGTGTTTATATTCCCAAATATGAAACTGACAGTCTGCAGAAGGAAATACATGAACCTGACTCATGGCAAATATAAGTACAATACATATATTTAGAACTTTATATAATTTGCATAAAGTGCCAAACCATAGCTGAGAGTGTCTTAAGTAAATGAAAACATACTTACCAAAAGACACCCATCCACATATAGCAGATAGCCAAACCAGTACTAAAACAGTTCTTTAGTAGCGGTAATGGTAAATTTGAGAGTATATCGTCGATCTGAAAAGGGAGGTAGGAGATGAATCTCTACGACCGATAACAGAGAACCCATGAAAAAGACCCCCGTTAGGGAAATCATCGTATTCAATAGGTGATACTCCCTTCACGTCCCTTTGACATTCGCTGTACTCTGAGAGGAATCGGGCTTCAACAATGCTGAGAAGCGCATATCAACGTAGAAATCTTAGCACAAACTTACTTCACCACCTCCATAGGAGGCAAAGTTTGTAAAACTGAATTGTGGGTGTGGTGAGGGGTGTATTTATAGGCATTTTGAGGTTTGGGAAACTTTGCCCCTCCTGGTAGGATTGTATATCCCATATGTCACTAGCTCATGGACTCTTGCCAATTACATGAAAGAAATTGGTAATGCTTGTCAAAAAAAGAGAATCTCAGAAAATGAAAATAATCTGAATGAAAACAGAAAATGAAAATATGCATCTATTGTATCTATTGTGAACAAATAATGCCATTACTGACCAAAAAAGGCAGAATAGACCATATAAACTCCATTCTAAAAGATGGTATACTTATATGACAATTCAAAAAGATTTTCTATCTTTGAAATAATGAATAGTTTTGAATAAAACCCCCAAATCCTGTTCCTAAAAAGGAACTGTTATAAAAACCCCAGAAAACTCCAGGTCTGAGCAGCGCCTTGAGCCCCAACGGGTGACCAGCCGCTCTTCACAAGTACCCAATACATATAGGACTGAAACACACTTCAGGAAAGAGTGAGCCTTACTGGAATAGCTGGAATATGTTAGAGAGAGAAAAAATACTTCTCACAGACGTATTTACTCCGAATCCTATTCTGTATCCAAATCTAAGAAGTTTGGACCGAATTGAACCAAACAAATTTATTAAAAAAGTCTTAACCTGCCCATTACCAGCTAAGCTGGAATAAGAACTGCACCTAAATGCAAATTTGGGGAGCTGACTTTGCTTTTTTTAAAATGGCTTAAATTGAATGAAGAAAACTTCCAATTATAAACATGTTACTTGGGGAAGAATTTAGAATTCCGTTCCTTAGTAAGAAAAAAAGCTTAATATTTAGCCTTAGAACACAATCTTGCAGCCCAGAGTAACAGTTGAAGAATTGAATCCAATTGTGAACCAAATAATTGATTACCTTGGAAAAAAATAAATATGGAATTTAGAAATCAACTTAGCATTCCAAGATTGAAATCATAAAGTTCTTCTAGCTAAAATAGCTAAAGACATAGATTAAACCTCATTTGCAAAAATATCAAAAAAATGACGACACAAATGAAATTATTAGCATGTTGATCAACTTAACAATGCTAAACAAATCATAATCCGATACTTGTTGCACTAAAGTATCCAACCAGAAAACTGAAGCAGTTGCACATCAGCCAAATAAATTACAGGTCTAAGAAAAGTACCTGAAATAAATAGTTTTCCTTAAATAAGATACAGTACAAGTTTCCCAAGGAAAAAAATAAATACTATCTGCTATAGAAATATTAGTATGTTAGCAAGAGTAGAGATAGTCCCATTAACTTGGAGGATCTTCCTCAAAACTGAAAACTAACTGCCGGCAAAGGATACAATTAAAAACCTTAATGAAGGAATAAAAGAAATTCCCAGCCTATTCCATTCCCTAGTATCAGGAACTGGAAAAAAAACATCTGAAGAAACCACAGAAGGTTAATAAGCAGAATTTAAATGTTAGCTAGTCTTAATCAAAAAGAACTAGTTACTTCAATATCCAAAATAATCAACACCTTTTCAACAAAAAACAAATGTACCTGATTTAAAAATAAATAAAAAAGTAGATTTGTTAGTGTCAATATCTGATAAAGAAAATTCTGAATGAGAAAATACACCATCAGAGAAGGATAATTCAGTATGTTGTTGGTCATTTGAAACTTCATCAACTAAATGAGAAGTTTAAAAAAGACCTAAAAATGTTATTAGAAGGCGGGATAGCAGACAAAGCCTTTATACTAGAATCAGAAAAATATTCTTATAAATTCCTAAATATATCTTGTACATAAGATGTAAAAAGAATAGCAATAGATAATGCATAAATACTAATGGACTCTGCACGTAAAAGTTTATCATAAAAACTTATTACAAACCATAGCTAAATATAAACATTCATAACATTAAAATAAATGAACTTAGCTTTGGTAGGACTGATATCAGTCATCAGGAATCCCTCAGTATTTTCTGATTCAGGAACAGCTTTTAAAATATCTTGCAATATGTAATAGAAAAAAACAACATATAAAGCAAAATTATCAAATTCCTTAAATGACAGTTTCAGGAATGGGAAAAAATGCAAAACAAACAAGCCTCTAGCAACCAGAAGCAACAAAAAAGTGAGACTGAAATAATGTGAAAAAAATGGCGCCAAGTATGACGCCCACATTATTTGGCGCCAAGTATAATGCCCATATTTTTTGTCGCCAAAAATGACGCCCACATTTTTTGGCGCAAAAAAACGTCTGTAACACACATGCGTCAAAAAATGACTCAACCATGTGTAAACTTCCGGCGTCAACTATGGCGCCGGAAATGACGAAATTTTGCGGCAAAAAAGTTTGCGCCAAGAATAACGCAATTAATTGAAGCATTTTCTGCCCCCGCGAGCCTAACAGCCCGCAAGGAAAAAAGTAAATTTGAAAATTTTTGAAGGTAAGAAAAAATATTTATTCATATGCATTTCCCAAAATAATGAAACTGAAAGAAGGAATACTGATTAACCTGAATCATGGCAAATATAAGTTTAAAACATATATTTAGAACGTTACTTATAAAGTGCCCAACCATAGCTTTGAGTGTCATAAATAGAAATAAGATTTATTTACCCCAAGACACTCATCTACATATAGTAGATAGCCAAACCAGTACTGAAACGAGAATCAGTAGAGGTAATGGTATATAAGAGTATATCGTCGATCTGAAAAGGGAGGTAGGAGAAGAAATCTCTACGACCGATAACAGAGAACCTATGAAATAGATCCCCTAGAGGAAGACCATTGTATTCAAATAGGCAATACTCTCTTCACATCCCTCTGACATTCACTGCACTCTGAGAGGAAAACCGGGCTTCAGCCTGCTGCGAAGCGCATATCAACGTAGAATCTAGCACAAACTTACCTCACCACCTCCATCGGAGGCAAAGTTTGTAAAACTGAATTGTGGGTGTGGTGAGGGGTGTATTTATAGGCATTTTTAAGGTTTGGGAAACTTTGCCCCTCCTGGTAGGAATGTATATCCCATACGTCACTAGCTCATGGACTCTTGCTAAATGAAAGAATTATATATATATATATATATATATATACACACACACACACACATATATACTGTACACACACAGTTAAATACTAGCAACGAATGTGTATTTTCAAGAAAGAAAAAAAAAACACACAGATAAAAGCTAAATACAGTTACCATATTCCACACCATCCTCTGACATGCCAGGTAGTAAATTCAAATTGTAACGGTCGCGCATTTTATCACCAGGTCGATTTCTGGTCCAAAATTTGCTAAGAAATAAAAACATAAAATTAGAAGGTAGAAAATGGAAATTATATCATACAGTATTAGAGTGGTTTTGATTAATTACCTTGTATGGTCATTAGATCCAGAGCATAGAATATGCCCCAGTGGATGCCAGGCAAGACTCCAGATCATTCCCTCATGGGCAATTTCCATCCCACCCACCTCTTTCTCCACTCTATAAAACAATTAAAAAATAAAGGGAAAGTCTAGTCAAAATTAAACTTTCATGATTCAGATAGGGCATGCAAATGTAAACAACTTTCCAGGTCATTTTTATCATCTCTTGGTATTCTTAGTTGAAAGCTAAACCTAGGTAAACTCCTATGCTAATTTTAAACCCTTGGAGGCCACCTCTTATCTCAATGCATTTGACAGTTTTCACAGTTAGAGGGCATAAGCTCATGTGTGCTATATAGATAACACTGTGCTCACGTTTGTCAAAAGAACTGAAATAAGGGGGCAGTCTGCAGAGGCTTAGATACAAGATAATCAGAGGTAAAAAGTATATTATAACCATGTTGGTTATGTAAAACTGGGGGAGAGGTAATAAAAGGGATTATCTATCTTTATAAACACAAACTTCTATAGTAGACCGTCCCTTTAAACAAAACCCATCAATTAAATCTGATTGAAAAGTAATTTAGATGCATTACATACCCAACATTCCAGAACAGCAGCGAACCATCAGATCCTCCACTAGCAAAGAGACCTTCATGCACAGGATGCCAGGCAACAGCTGTAATAAAATAATTTAATGCCCATCTATAGCAACCCTTCATGCACATTTTCCAACAATATTTAGCTTGCCCTCAGATGGATAGATAAAAACACTAACCACATTCACATAAAAGACCCACACTTTTCACAACATACTGATAAGTGCAAGTATAGAAAAAAGAACAAAGAAACCAAAAAACTAAATTTAAGCTTACCTGATAAATGTATTTATTCCCGGACATGGAGAGTTCACAATGTCATTCCAATTACTAGTGGGAATATCACTCCTTGCCAGCAGGAGGAGGCAAAGAGCACCCCAGCAAAGCTGTTAAGTGTAACTGCCTTACCCATAACCCCCAGTGATTATGTCGAAGGAAATGGAAAAGGAAGAAACGCAAAGGTGTAAAGGTGCCTGAGGTTTATAGAAAAAAACTGCCCAATTATAATGAGAAAAGAGGGTGGGGTTGTAGACTTTCCATGTCCGGAAAGAAAGAAATTTATCATGTAAGCAAAACTTTTGTTTTCTTTCCTATGACATGGAGTCTCCACAACGTCATTCCAATTACTAGTGGGAATCAATACCCAAGCTAGAGGACACGGAATGAACAGGGAGGGAGAAAAAGGAAGGAGGACCTAAACTGTAGGCACCACCGCTTGAAGAACCTTTCACCCAAAAGAATCTGTAGAATTTGGAAAAAGTATGCTGAGTGGACCATGTTGCCGCCTTGCAAATCTGTTCCACAGAAGCTTCATTTTTGTGTAATTTGTGTAATTCTCTCTTACGAGGCTGCTGTCCAGCAGTCTCATAAGCCAAACAAATCAAACTTCTCAACCAGACACACAGAGAAGTAGAAGTAGCCTTCTGACCCTTACGTTTTCCAGAGAAAACTAACAGGGTAAAAGATTGCCGGAAATATTTAGTAGCCTGTAAGTAAAATTTTAGAGCCTGCACCACATCCAAATTTTGCTAAAGACGTTCCTTTTGAGGAGGAGGATTAGGACAAAAAGGAACAACAATTTCTTGATTAATGTTTCGATCTGATACCACCTTAGGGAGAAAACCCAATTTAGTACGAAGGGCCGGCTTATCAGCATGAAAAATAAGGTAGGGGGAATCACACTGCAGAACTGAAAGCTCAGATACTCTGCGAGTGGAAGAAATGGCAACAAGAAACAAAACCTTTCAGGATAATAGTCTAATAACATGCATTGGCTCAAACAGAGCCTGCTGCAAAACTTTAAGAACTAAATTAAGGCTCCACGGGGGAGCAACAGGTTTAAATACAGGCCTGATTCTAACCAGGGCCTGTACAAAGGCTGCCAGACGTCTGTGCAAAAGGATAATGTAGAAATCTGACCCTTTAGGGTACTGACCAATAAACCCTTATCCAGGCCATCCTGACGAAAAGACAAAATCTGGGGAATCCACACCCGGCTACAGGAGAATCCCTTAGATTCACACCAATAAAAATATTTAAGCCATATATTATGGTAAATCTTGCGAGTAACTGGTTTTCGAGCCTGAATCATAGTTTCAATTACCGCATTAGAAAAACCATGTTTAGAGAGAACTAGGCGTTCAATCTCCAAGCAGTTAGCTTCAGAGAATCTAGGTTTGGATGGAGGAAAGGATCCTGAAGTAGAAGGTCTTTCCTATGAAGTAACCTCCAAGGAGGTAGAGATGAAATCCTTACTAGATCTGCGAACCAGTTCCGGCGAGGCCATCCAGGAGCTATTAGTATCACTGATACTCTCTCCTGTTTGATACGAGCAATGACTCATGGAAGGAGAGCAAACGGATAAGCCAGAGAAAACTTCTTGACCTTGAACTGTACTTTGGAACCTTGGCGTTGTGGCGGGACGCCATCAGATCCAACTCTGGAACCCCCCACATGAGGGATACCTGAGAGAACGCTTCCGGATAGAGAGCCCACTCCCCGGGATGAAAGGTATATCTGCTCAGAAAATCTGCTTCCCAGTTGTCCACTCCTGGAATTTGGATGGCAGATAGGAGACAATCGTGGGCTTCCACCCACTGCAGAATGCAAGTTACCTCCTACATGCCTAAGAAACTCCGAGTCCCTCCCTGGTGGTTGATGTAAGCCACTGAGGTGATGTTATCCGATTGGAATCTGATAAACCGGACCAACGACAGTTGAGGCCACGCTGATAGGGCATTAAAGATGGCTTTTAACTCAAAGATGTTTAAGGGAAGAGAGGACTGCCTCATCAGGCACACTGCATAGGTAGGGCAATCTGGCTGTCTAAACAAAGCAAACATTTATCCATAGAGATAGATTGATCCTGATCTGTATCCATAGCTTAGATAACAGGTCCCACTAGCAATTTCCAAATATAGAAATTTTATGTAAAAAACGAAATTTTTAATCTTTCAGATAAATAGTAATATTAAATAGTAAATATAAAATACTAGAATCGAATTCAAGCATATAAATATAACTTGAAAAAACTGCCTCTGATGCCTGAAGCTCCTACCGGCCAGAAAAATTGTCCCACTAGTAAGAAAAACTCTCTAGAAGTTATTTCCTCCTCTGGTAATCCAGTGAGCTGATAAACAGAAGCCAATTCAAAAGATGTTCAAGTAGAGACAAAGATGGCTGCACTAAACTCTTTAAGCGATCCGCTCCGTAAAAGCGGAAGTGCGGTCGTCACATGATCGTGAAACCAGAATAAAACCGTCTCAGAAATGTACACAGCTCTAAAAAGAGAGTGAAAAAAATGGTTTAAAGGGACATAAAACTCATTTTTTCTTTGCATAAATGTTTTGTAGATGACCTATTTATATAGCCCATCAATTTTTTTATTTTTTTTATTTTTTTTTAAAATGTATAGTTTGCTTATTTTTAAATAACATTGCTCTGATTTTCGGTCTCCTAACCAAGCCCCAAAGTTTTAGGAGGATACCTACCGTCAGATACGTAGGCCAGCTTGCTCCTGTTTGTGTAAAGGGTCTTTTCATATGCAAAAGAAGGGAAAGGGGGGAGTGTCATATTTCCCCACTTAGTGGGCTTTCCAGCTACCTTTTCAACAGAGCTAAACTGAGAGCTTCTAAGTGAGTTTTTAAACAGTTTTATACTGGAATTTTATATCAGTATCTGTGCATCTTATTCTTTATAGTAATGTCTATTACCTACAGTTAAATAAAAATTGGTGTATACTGTCCCTTTACGTATCAAGACCGTTTAATATAATGGTAATCCAGTGGCCCAACAATGAAAAAGATATATGTTAAGCCCTGAACCTAGAAGCTCAAATATGTAGTAGGTAACCAATAAAGATTCATTTACTGTTAACCCAGGAACTCCCCATATAAACTGACCTTTCTCATACTATATAAAAATACCCAAGTCACATGTCCTTAATATGAATCCTTAATTAATAAGGAGTATTAAGTCCCAAAGGATTAACCTCTTAAGTGCTGCTATCCTTCCGTATATAGAAGGCAAAAGCACTTACCTTAGATCCAATTGCATGATAGATGCAGATCCTTAGGTGTGGCAGGCGCTTTACTCCCTGTCATAGACCTGTAGGAAAAGAAAGAACAGAGTAACTAACTCCAGCTTTCTCCAAAAGGGGTAGCAAAGTGTTAAAAGTAAAGCAAAGACTTCCTCGCCGCCTTTTAACTGCTAAAAGCCATCACTACTCTTACTCAAGAGATTGATATGGACACAGCTAGACCCCAATCCTTGCTTCCGGGAAAAAAATAAAAGTATTAAAATCTTTAGACATCAACTTCGCACAACCTACATTGACAGAGGCAAAGAGAATGACTGGGGATTATGGGTAAGGCAGTTACACTTAACAGCTTTGCTGGGGTGCTCCTTGCCTCCTTCTGCTGGCCAGGAGTTGAATATCCCACTAGTAATTGGAATGCAGCCGTGGAATCTCCATGTCATAGGAAAGAAATAAAGCAAGTAGCCAAAAACGTAATAAAAAAAAAAATACACCAAGCGCGAAAAGGGCAGAAGCTGAGGTCTTTTACTTCTGCTTGCCAGAAAGCAGAGATTGCCCCTTGTGAAATGTACTTCCTCTATGGGAGGCTTTGGGAGGCCATCCAAAATAAGTACAAATGCTATCCTATATTCTCAAGGCATTAATAGCAACCTCAAACATATACTAATATTTTTAGACAAAAGGTACAAAAAAAGCTTTTACTTAAAGGGACAGTATACATTTTCATATAACTGCATGTAATAGACACTACTATAAAGAATAAGATGCACAGATACTGATATAAAAATCCAGTATAAAACCGTTTAAAAACTTACTTAGAAGCTCTCAGTTTAGCTCTGTTGAAAATGTAGTTGGAAAGCCCACTGCAAGTGAGAAATAAGACACTCCCCCCTCCCCCTTCTTTTGCATATGAAAAGACCCTTTACACAAACAGGAGCAAGGTGGAGTAGGTAGCTGACGGTATTCTCATAAAACTTTGGGGCTTGGTTAGGAGTCTGAAAATCAGAGCAATGTTATTTTATAATAAAAAAAAAAAAACAACAACTTTATGGGCTATATAAATTGATCATCTACAAAACATTTATGCAAAGAAAAAATGTGTATAAATGTCCCTTTAACCCTTTTAAATCCAAAAATAATTGTTGCTCATTCATATGCACGATTGAAAATTAAAATATTGATGCCCACATTAAGATCAAAGTTAATGGGATTATTTAGGTTTCTCCATATCATCCATTAGGAAGTTCACCTATTTTATAAGATGTTGAAGTTTTATGTGATCATAGCAATTAGATTGTGATTTCATTCTGGATTACATTGTTCCAAATTGTTGGTAACAATAAATAGCTTTAGATAACTGCTTTGGAAAAAGGAAATTTATGCTTACCTGATAAATTGATTTCTTCTAAGATACGACGAGTCCACTGATTCATCCTTTGCTTGTGGGATATTATCCTCCTGCTAACAGGAAGTGGCAAAGAGCTCCACAGCAGAGCAGTCTATATAGCTCCTCCCTTGACTCCAACCCCCAGTCATTCGACCGAAGGTATAGGAAGAAAAAAGGAGAAACTAAAAGGTGCAGAGGTGACTGAAGTTTTAAACAAAAAATATAATCTGTCTTAAATTGACAGGGCGGGCCGTGGACTCGTCGTATCTTAGAAGAAATCAATTTATCGGGTAAGCATAAATTTCCTTTTCTTCTATAAGATACGAGTCCACGGATTCATCCTTTACTTGTGGGATACAATACCAAAGGTTGAACGGGAGGGACAAGACAGATACCTAAATGGAAGGCACCACTGCTTGAAGAACCTTTCTCCCAAAAATAGCCTCAGAAGTAGCAAAAGTATCGAATTTGTAAAATTTGGAAAAGGTATGAAGGGAAGACCAAGTCGCAGCCTTACAAATCTGTTCAACAGAAGCATTGTTTTTAGAAGCCCATGTGGAAGCCACAGCTCTAGTAGAATGAGCTGTAATCTTTTTAGGGGGCTGCTGTCCAGCAGACTTGTATGCCAAACGGATGATGCTTTTCAGCCAAAAAGAAAGAGGTAGCCGTAGCTTTTTGACCTCTACGCTTTCCAGAGTAGACAACAGAGAAGATGTTTGATGGAAATCCTTGCTCGCTTGCAAGTAAAACTTCAAAGCACGAACCACGTCCAAGTTATGTAACAGACGCTCCTTCTAAGAAGAAGGGTTAGGACACAGAGAAGGAACAACAATTTCCTGATTAATATTCTTATTTGAAATCCAGGTTTAGTACGCAAAACCATCTTATCAGAATGGAATATAAGATAAGGCGAGTCGCATTGTAACGCAGATAGCTCAGAAACTCTTCGAGCAGAAGAGATAGCAACTAAAAACAGAACTTTCCAAGATAGAAGTTTAATAACTATAGAATGCAACGGAACCCCTTGAAGAACATTAAGAACTAAATTCAAACTCCATGGTGGAGCAACAGGTTTAAACACAGGCTTAATTCTAACCAAAGCCTGACAAAACAACTGAACGTCTGGGACATCTGCCAGACGTTTGTGTAGTAAAATTGACAAAGCAGAAATCTGTCCCTTTAAGGAACTAGCTAATAGCCCCTTCTCCAATCCTTCTTGGAGAAAGGACAACATCCTAGGAATCCTGATCTTACTCCATGAGTAGCCTTTGGATTCGCACCAATAAAGATATTTACGCCATATCTTATGGTAAATTTTCCTAGTGACAGACTTTCGAGCCTGAATTAAGGTATCAATGACCGACTCAGAGAATCCCCGCTTAGATAAAATCAAGCGTTCAATCTCCAGGCAGTCAGCTGCAGAGAAACTAGATCTGGATGTTGGAACGGACCCTGAATGAGAAGGTCCTGTCTCAGTGGCAGTTTCCACGGTGGCAGAGATGACATTCCACCAGGTCTGCAAACCAAGTCCTGCGTGGCCACGCAGGCGCCATCAAGATTACCAAAGCCCTCTCCTGTTTGATTCTGGCAATCAGACGAGGTAAGAGAGGAAAAGGAGGAAACACATAAGCCAGGTTGAATGACCACGAGCATCTATCAGTACTGCTTGAAGATCCCTTGATCTGGACCCATAACAAGGAAGTTTGGCATTCTGATGAGATGCCATCAGATCCAATTCCGGTGTGCCCCACTGATGAATCAATTGTGCAAACACCTCCGGATGGAATTCCTACTCCCTCGGATGAAAAGTCTGACGACTTAGAAAATCCGCTTCCCAGTTCTCCACACCTGGGATATATATTGCTGAAAGATGGCAAGAGTGAGTCTCTGCCCATCGAATAATTTTGGAAACCTCTATCATCGCTAGAGGACTCTTCACCCCTGATGATTGATATATGCTACAATTGTGATATTGTCCGACTGGAATCCTATGAATTTGGCCGAAGCCAGCTGAGGCCATGCTTGAAGCGTGTTGAATATCGCTCTCAGTTCCACAATATTTATTGGTAGCAGGGACTCCTCCTGAGTCCACACACCCTGAGCCTTCAAAGGAATTCCAGACTGCACCCCAGCCCGAGAGACTGGCGTCCGTAGTCACTATGACCCATTCTGGCCTGCGGAAGCACATTCCCTGGGACAGATGATCCTGTGACAACCACCAATGAAGAGAGTCTCTGGTCTATAGATCCAGATTAATCCACAGAGATAAAACCGCATAATCCCCATTCCACTGTCTGAGCATGCACAGCTGCAGTGGTCTGAGATGTAAGCGACCAAACGGAACTATGTCCATTGCCGCTACCATTAGTCCAATTACCTCCATACATTGAGCCACTGATAGCCGCGGAATGAAATGAAGTGCTCGGCAAGTGGTTAAGATATTTTATTTTCTGACCTCCGTCAGAAACATTTTCATGTCTACCGAGTCTATCAGAGTTCCTAGGAATGGAACTCTTGTCAGAGGAACAAGTGAACTCTTTTTTATGTTCACCTTCCACCCGTGAGTTCTTAGGAAAGCCAACACGATGTCCGTGTGAGATTTGACTAGATGGTAAGTTGACGCCTGAATCAAAATATCATCCAGACTGCTATGCACCACGGCCTTAGAACCGCCAGAAGGGACCCTAGCACCTTTGTGAAAATTCTGGGAGCTGTGGCCAACCCGAAAGGAAGGGCCACAAACTGGTAATGTTTGTCCAGGAAGGCGAACCTGAGGAACTGGTGATGATCTTTGTGGATAGGAAAGTGAAGATACGCATCCTTCAAATCCACGGTAGTCATATATTGACCCTCCTGGATCATTGGTAAAATTGTTCGAATGGGACTCAGAAATTTGTTTACAGTTTTGAGATCAAAAATCGGTCTGAACGTTCCCTCTTTTTTGGGAACCACAAACAGATTGGAGTAAAACCCCTGCCCTTGTTCTAATTTTGGAACTGGGCAGATTACACCCATGGTATATAGGTCTTTTACACAGCGTAAGAATGCCTCTCTTTTAGTCTGGTTTACAGACAAACGTGAAAGATGGAATCTCCTCTTTGGGAGAGAATCCTTGAATTCTAGACGATACCCCTGGGTCACAATGTCTAATGCCCAGGAATACTGAACGTCTCTTGCCCAAGCCTGAGCGAAGAGAGAAAGTCTGCCCCCTACTAGATACGGTCCCGGATCGGGGGCTGACCCTTCATGCTGTTTTGGTAGCAGCAGCAGGCTACTTGGCCTGTTTAACTTTATTCCAGGTCTGGTTAAGTCTCCAGACTGACTTGGATTGAGCAAAGTTCCCCTTTAAAGTTTCGAAAAGAACGAAAATTATTCTGTTTGGTCCCCATTTTAACCGTCTTGTCCTGAGGAAGCGCATGACCTTTACCTCCAGTAATGTCAGAAATGATCTCCTTCAGTTCAGGCCTGAATAGGGTCTAACCGTTAAAGGGAATAGCTAAAAGCTTGGATTTAGATGACACCTCAGCTGACCATGACTTAAGCCATAACGCTCTATGCGCTAAAATGGCAAAGCCTGCATTCTTAGCCGCTAACTTAGCCATTTGGAAAGCGGCATCTGTAACAAAAGAATTTGCTAGCTTGAGAGCCTTAATTCTGTCTAAAATATCATCTAATGGGGTCTCAACCTTAAGAGACTAATCTAGAGCCTCAAACCAAAAAGCTGCTGCAGTAGTTACTGGAACAATGCACGCTATAGGTTGCAGAAGAAAACCCTGATAAACAACTTCTTTAGAAGCCCTTCTAATTTTTTATCCATAGGATCTTTGAAAGCACAACTGTCCTCAATAGGTATAGTTGTACGCTTAGCCAGGGTAGAAATAGCTCCCTCCACCTTAGGGACCGTCTGCCACGAATCCCGAATGGTGTCGGATATGGGAAACATTTTCTTAAAAGTAGGAGGGGGAGAGAACGGATTGCCTGGTCTATCCCATTCCTTAGTAACAATGTCCGAAATTCTTCTAGGGACTGGAAAAACAGTAAGTAGGGACCTCTATATATTTATCCATTTTACAGTTTCTCTGGTGGGATGACAATAGGGTCACAATCATCCAGAGTCGCCAAGACCTCCCTGAGTAACAAGCGGAGGTGTTCAAGCTTAAACTTAAAGGCCGTCACATCTGAGTCTGTTTGAGGGAACATCTTTCCTGAATCAGTAAGCTCTCCCTCAGACAGCAATTCCCCCACCTCCAAATCAGAACACTGTGAGGGTACATCGGAGATGGCCAATAAAGCATCAGAGGGCTCAGCATTTACTCTAATACCTGACCTGCTGCGCGTACCCTGTAAACCTGGCAGTTTAGATAATACCTCTGTAAGGGTAGTAGACATAACTGCAGCCATATCTTGCAGGGTGAAAGAATTAGACGCACTAGAAGTACTTGGTGTCACTTGGGCGGGCGCTAAAGGGTGTGACACTTGGGGAGAAGTAGATGGCATAACCTGATTCTCTTCTGACTGAGACAGCTAAAATATGTTCTTTGCAATGTAAGGCCCTTTCAGTACATGAGGGAAACATTTGAAGTGGGGGTTCCACAATGGCTTCTAAAACACATGGAACATTGACTTTCCTCAATGTCAGACATGTTAAAACAGGCTAGCAATGACCACAAACAGGCTTGAAAACAATATTTTGTGAAAAAAATAATCTGAAAAAACGGTACTGCGCCTTTAAGAGAAAAAAAGCATACAATTTTTCCAAAACTGCTTTAAAACGATAAAATTCTCAAATTTATGATAAATGTATCCCAACTTGCCAGCTAAGATTGCACCACAAGAAAAGGAATACTTAACCCTTAATGACAAAAAACGTTATACCAAAACGTTATATGCAAGCATAAAAACCCCCTGCACCATTAACCATTCGATTAGGCCCAAACATTCCTGAAAGGCCCACCGGAGCTGGAGCTTGCTGCTTGCATGGGGAATACAACTGCAAAACTGAGGCGCGAAAAACATAAATTTATGTAAGAACTTACCTGATAAATTCATTTCTTTCATATTGGCAAGAGTCCATGAGCTAGTGACGTATGGGATATACAATCCTACCAGGAGGGGCAAAGTTTCCCAAACCTCAAAATGCCTATAAATACACCCCTAACCACACCCATAATTCAGTTTAACCAATAGCCAAGCAGTGGGGTGATAAAGAAAGGAGTAAAAAGCCTCAACAAAAGAAATTTGTAAATAATTGTGCTTTATACAAAAAAATCATAACCACCATAAAAAAGGGTGGGCCTTATGGACTCTTGCCAATATGAAAGAAATGAATTTATCAGGTAAGCTCTTACATAAATTATGTTTTCTTTCATGTAATTGGCAAGCGTCCATGAGCTAGTGACGTATGGGATAGCAATACCCAAGATGTGGAACTCCACGCAAGAGTCACTAGAGAGGGAGGGATAAAAATAAAAACAGCCATTTTCCGCTGAAAAAATTAATCCACAACCCAAAAAAATAAGTTTATTTTCATAAATGAAAGAAAAAAACTTAAATCAAAAGCAGAAGAATCGAACTGAAACAGCTGCCTGAAGAACTTTTCTACCAAAAACTGCTTCTGAAGCAGCAAATGCATCAAAATGGTAGAATTTAGTAAATGTATGCAAAGAGGACCAAGTTGCCGCTTTGCAAATCTGATCAACTGAAGCTTCATTCTTAAAGGCCCACGAAGTGGAGACTGATCTAGTAGAATGAGCTGTAATTCTTTGAGGCGGAGCCTGACCCGACTCCAAATAAGCTTGACGAATCAAAAGTTTCAACCAATAAGCCAAGGAAATAGCAGAATCCTTCTGACCTTTCCTTGGAGCAGAAAATAAAACAAATAGACTGGAAGTCTTCCTGAAATCTTTAGTAGCTTCCACATAATATTTCAATGATCTTACCACATCCAAAGAATGTAAGGATCTTTCCAAAGAATTCTTAGGAATAGGACACAAGGAAGGGACAACAATTTCTCTATTAATGTTGTTAGAATTCACAACCTTAAGTAAAAATTAAAAAGAAGTCCGCAAAACTGCCTTATCCTGATGAAAAATCAGAAAAGGAGACTCACAAGAAAGAGCAGATAGCTCAGAAACTCTTCTAGCAGAAGAGATGGCCAAAAGGAACAACACTTTCCAAGAAAGTAGTTTAATGTCCAAAGAATGCATAGGCTCAAATGGAGAAGCCTGTAAAGCCTTCAGAACCAAATTAAGACTCCAAGGAGGAGAAATTGATTTAATGACAGGCTTAATACGAACTAAAGCCTGTACAAAACAGTGTATATCAGTTAGTATAGCAATCTTTCTGTGAAATAAAACAGAAAGAGCGGAGATTTGTCCTTTCAAGGAACTTGCAGACAAACCCTTATCCAAACCATCCTGAAGAAACTGTAAAATTCTAGGAATTCTAAAAGAATGCCAAGAAGATTTATGAGAAGAACACCATGTAATGTAAGTCTTCTAAACTCTATAATAAATCTTTCTAGAGACAGATTTACGAGCTTGTAACATAGTATTAATTACTGAGTCAGAGAAACCTCTATGACTTAGTACTAAGCGTTCAATTTCCATAACTTCAAATTTAATGATTTGAGATCCTGATGGAAAAACAGACCTTGAGATAGAAGGTCTGGCCGTAACGGAAGTGGCCAAGGTGGGCAACTGGACATCCGAACCAGATCTGCATACCAAAACCTGTGTGGTCATGCTGGCGCCACCAGCAACACAAATGATTGTTCCATGATGATTTTGGAAATCACTCTTGGAAGGAGAACTAGAGGCGGGAAGATGTAAGCAGGATGATAACACCAAGGAAGTGTCAGCGCATCCACTGCTTCCGCCTGAACATCCCTGGACCTGGACAGGTATCTGGGAAGTTTCTTGTTTAGATGAGAGGCCATGAGATCTATCTCTGGAAGACTCCACATCTGAACAATCTGAGAAAACACATCTGGATGGAGAGACCACTCCCCTGAATGTAAAGTCTGGCGGCTGAGATAATCCGCTTCCCAATTGTCTACACCTGGGATATGCACCGCAGAGATTAGACAGGAGCTGGATTCCGCCCAAACAAGTATTCGATATACTTCTTTCATAGCTTGGGGACTGTGAGTCCCACCCTGATGATTGACAAATGCCACTGTTGTGATATTGTCTGTCTTAAAACAAATGAACGGTTCTCTCTTTAACAGAGGCCAAAACTGAAGAGCTCTGAGAATTGCACAGAGTTCTAAAATATTTATTGGTAATCTCGCCTCTTGAGATTTCCAAACCCCTTGTGCTGTCAGAGATCCCCAAACAGCTCCCCAACCTGAAAGACTCGCATCTGTTGTGATCACAGTCCAGGATGGCCGAACAAAAGAAGCCCCTTGAACTAAACGATGGTGATCTATCCACCATGTCAGAGAGTGTCGTACATTGGGATTTAAGGATATTAATTGTGATATCTTTGTATAATCCCTTCACCATTGATTCAGCATACAAAGCTGAAGAGGTCTCATGTGAAAACAAGCAAAGGGGATCGCGTCCGATGCTGCAGTCAAGTGACCTAAAACTTCCATGCACATAGCCACTGAAGGGAATGACTGAGACTGAAGGTGCCGGCAGGCTGCAACCAATTTTAAACGTCTCCTGTCTGTTAGAGACAGAGTCATGGACACTGAATCTATCTGGAAGTCTAAAAAGGTGACCCTTGACTGAGGAATCAAGAAACTCTTTAGTAAATTGATCCTCCAACCATGTTTCCAAAGAAACAACACTAGTTGATTTGTGTGAGATTCTGCAAAACGTAAAGACTGAGCTAGTACCAAGATATCGTCCAAATAAGGAAACACCGCAATACCCTGTTCTCTGATTACAGAGAGTAGGGCACCCAGAACCTTTGAAAAGATTATTGGAGCTGTTGCTAGGCCAAATGGAAGAGCAACAAATTGGTAATGCTTGTCTAGAAAAGAGAATCTCAGAAACTGATAATGTTCAGGATGAATCAGAATATGAAGGTATGCATCCTGCAAGTCTATGGTGGACATATAATGTCCTTGCTGAACAAAAGGCAGAATAGTCCTTATAGTCACCATCTTGAAAGTTGGTACTCTTACATAATGATTCAAAATTTTCAGATCCAGAACTGGTCTGAATAAATTTACCTTCTTTGGGACAAGGAATAGATTTGAATAAAACCCCAAACCTTGTTCCAGAAGAGGAACTGGCATGATTACCCCTGAAGACTCCAGGTCTGAAACACACTTCAGGAAAGCCTGAGCTTTTACTGGATTTACTGGGATACGTGAGAGAAAAAATCTTCTCACAGGAGGTCTTACTCTGAATCCTATTCGATACCCTTGAGAGACAATGCTCTGAATCCATTGATTTTGAACAGATTTTATCCAAATATCCTTGAAAAACCTTAATCTGCCCCCTACCAGATGAGCTGTAATGAGGGCCGCACCTTTATGCAGACTTAGGGGCTGACTTCGGTTTCCTAAAAGGCTTGGATTTATTCCAATTTGAGGAAGGCTTCCAATTGGAGGCAGATTCCTTGGGGGAAGGATTGAGTTTTTGTTCCTTATTCTGACGAAGGGAAGGATTGAGTTTTTGTTCCTTATTCTGACGAAAGGAACGAAAACAGTTAACAGCCTTAGATTTACTATTAGTTTTTTTTATCCTGAGGCAGAAAAACTCCCTTTCCCCCAGTAACAGTTGAAATAGAATCCAACTGGGAACCAAATAAATTATTACCTTGGAAAGAGATAGCAATCTAGATTTAGATGTCATATCAGCATTCCAGGATTTAAGCGACAAAGCTCTTCTAGCTAAAATAGCTAAAGACATGGATCTAACATCAATTTTGATAATATCAAAAGTAGCATCACAAATAAAATGAGTAAGCGAATAATGCTAGATAAGTCAGAATCCAATTCCTGTTGCGCTAAATTCTCCAACCAGAAAGTTGATGCAGCCGCAACATCAGCCAAAGAAATTGCAGGTCTGAGAAGATGACCTGAATATAAATAGGCCTTCCTTAGATAAGATTCAAGCTTCCTAACTAAAGGATCCTTAAAGGAAGTACTATCTTCCATAGGAATAGTGGTACGTTTAGCAAGAGTAGAAATAGCCCCATCAACTTTGGGGATATTTTCCCAAAACTCTATAGATTTTGCTGGTAAAGGATATAATTTTTTAAACCTTGAAGAAGGAATAAAAGAAGTACCTAGCTTATTCCATTCCTTAGAAATCATATCAGAAATAGCCTCAGGAATAGGAAAAACCCCTGGGGAAACCACAGGAGGTTTAAAAACAGCATTCAAACGTTTATTAGACTTAACGTCAAGAGGACTGGTTACCTCAATATCCAAAGTAATTAACACTTCTTTTAATAAAGAACGCATATACTCAATTTTAAATAAATAAGTAGATTTGTCAGAGTCAATGTCTGAGGAAGGATCTTCTGAATCAGATAGATCCTTATCAGAAGAGGATAAATTATTATGTTGTTGGTCATTTGAAATTTCATCAACTAAATGAGAAGTTTTAATAGACCTTTTACGTTCATTTGAAGGTGGAAATGCAGACAAAGCCTTCAGAATAGAATCAGAAACAAATTCTTTAAAATTTACAGGTATATCATGCACATTAGAAGTTGAACTGCAACTGGCAATGTACTATTACTAATGGATACACTATCTGCATGAAAAAGTTTATCATGACAACAATTACAAATGACATTCAGCGAGATAATTTCTACAACAAATGTCAGGCAGCAATGCTCCAGTAGAAACTTCTGAGGCAGGATCAGGTTGAGACATCTTGCAAAATGTAAGATAAAAAACAACATATAAAGCAAAATTATCTATTTCCTTATATGACAGTTTCAGGAATGGGAAAAAATGCAAATAGCCTAGCCCTCTGATAGAGAAAAAAGCAAGAGGCAAACATCAATGAGGTATTGAAATAATAAAAAAATTTGGTGCCAAGTATGACGCACAACGTAACAACTTTTTTTGGCGATAAAAATAACCGGAAATGACGCAACCGTGTGAAAGGTCTCGGCGTCAAGTATGACGCCGGAAATGACTAACTTGCGTCATAGACGTACTTTTTCGCGCAAAAAAAAATTATTCTGCCAAAAATGACGCAATAAAGTTTAGCATTTTCGCACCCTAATATCGCCCGCAATTTGTAAGAAGTAGTCAATTGAAAAAAAGACTAAGACTAAGACCCCAGGTAAGAAATAAATTTCATTTTTAAAAGATGTTTATATTCCACAAATATGAAACTGACAGTCTGCAGAAGGAAATACATGAACCTGACTCATGGCAAATATAAGTACAATACATATATTTATAACTTTATATAAATGCATAAAGTGCCAAACCATAGCTGAGGTGTCTTAAATAATAAAAAACATACTTACCAAAAGACATCCATCCACATATAGCAGATAGCCAAACCAGTACTAAAACAGTTATCAGTAGAGGTAATGGTAAATTGAGAGTATATCGTCTATCTGAAAAGGGAGGTAGGAGATGAATCTCTACGACCGATAACAGAGAACCTATGAAATAGACCCCCGTTAGGGAAATCATTGTATTCAATAAGTGATACTCCCTTCACGTCCCTCTGAGATTCGCTGTACTCTGAGAGGAATCGGGCTTCAACAATGCTGAGAAGCGCACATCAACGTAGAAATCTTAGCACAAACTTACTTCACCACTTCCATAGGAGGCAAAGTTTGTAAAACTGAATTATGGGTGTGGTGAGGGGTGTATTTATAGGCATTTTGAGGTTTGGGAAACTTTGCCCCTCCTGGTAGGATTGTATATCCCATACGTCACTAGCTCATAGACTCTTGCCAATTACATGAAAGAAATAGGCTCCGCCCATTTACCTCGATGTCTCATAGCCTTAAACAATGACCGCACCAGAGCGGTCTAAAAAGCCTAGCCATGTGGGTTCATATACCCAAGTGAAAATGCAGTCATGTGTACCCTCCTTTCCAAAATAAATGAAAACGTTTGCAACAAAAAAACTAAATTTATGCTTGTGGTGTATCCAGTCCACGGATTCATCCATTACTTGTGGGATATTCTCCTTCCCAACAGGAAGCTGCAAGAGGATCACCCACAGCAGAGCTGTCTATATAGCTCCTCCCCTAACTGCCACCTCCAGTCCTTCGACCGAAGACAAGAAAGAGAAAGGAGAAACTATAGGGTGCAGTGGTGACTGTAGTTTAAAAATAAAAAACACCTGCCTTAAAATTACAGGGCGGGCCGTGGACTGGATACACCACAAGAGAAATAAATTTATCAGGCAAGCATAAATTTTGTTTTCTCTTGTAAGGTGTATCCAGTCCACGGATTCATCCATTACTTCTGGGATACCAATACCAAAGCTATAGGACACGGATGAAGGGAGGGACAAGGCAGGCGCTTAAACGGAAGGCACCACTGCCTGTAAGACCTTTCTCCCAAAAATAGCCTCCGAAGAAGCAAAAGTATCAAATTTGTAGAATTTAGAAAAAGTATGAAGCGAAGACCAAGTCGCCGCCTTACAAATCTGTTCAACAGAAGCCTCATTTTTAAAAGCCCATGTGGAAGCCATCGCTCTAGTGGAATGAGCTGTAATTCTTTCAGGAGGCTGCTGGCCAGCAGTCTCATAAGCATATACTTCTTAACCAAAAAGAAAGAGAAGTTGCTGAAGCCTTTTGGCCTTTCCTCTGTCCAGAGTAGACAACAAACAATGCAGATGTTTGACGAAAATCTTTAGTAGCTTGTAAATAAAACTTTAAAGCACGAACCACGTCAAGATTGTGTAAAAGATGTTCTTTCTTTGAAGAAGGATTAGGACACAGTGACGGAACAACAATCTCCTGATTGATATTCTTATTAGATACCACCTTAGGGAAAAAAACAGGTTTGGTACGCATAACTACCTTATCTGCATGGAAGATCAGATAAGGGGAATCACACTGCAAGGCAGACAACTCTGAAACTCTTCGAGCCGAAGAGATAGCTACCAGAAACAGAACGTTCCAAGATAAAAGCTTGATATCTATGGAATGCAAAGGTTCAAACGGAACCCCTTGAAGAACTTTAAGAACTAAATTTAAACTCCAAGGCGGAGCAACGGGTGTAAACACAGGCTTAATTCTAACTAAAGCCTGACAAAACGCCTGAACGTCTGGAACATCCGCCAGACGCTTGAGCAAAAGAATAGACAGAGCAGAAATCTGTCCCTTTAAGGAACTAGCTGACAATCCCTTCTCCAATCCTTCTTGGAGAAAAGATAATATCCTGACTTTACTCCATGAGTAACCCTTGGATTCACACCAATGAAGATATTTACACCATATCTTATGATAGATTTTCCTGGTGACAGGCTTTCGAGCCTGAATTAAGGTATCAATGAGCGACTCGGAGAAACCACGTTTTGATCAAATCAAGCGTTCAATCTCCAAGCAGTCAGACGCAGAGAAATTAGATTTGGATAGTTGAAAGGACCCTGAAGTAGAAGTTCCTGCCTCAGCGGTAGAGTCCATGGTGGAAGGGATGACATGTCCACCAGATCTGCATACCAAGTCCTGCGTGGCCACGCAGGTGCTATCAAAATCACAGAAGCTCTCTCCTGCTTGATCTTGGCAATCAGACGAGGGAGCAGAGGAAACGGTGGAAACACATAAGCCAGGTTGAAAGACCAAGGCGCTGCTAGAGCATCTATCAGCGCTGCCTTGGGATCCCTGGACCTGGATCCGTAACAAGGGAGCTTGGCGTTCTGACGAGACGCCATGAGATCCAGTTCTGGTTTGCCCCAAAGTTGAATCAACTGTGCAAACACCTCCGGATGGAGTTCCCACTCCCCCGGATGAAAAGTCTGTCGACTTAGAAAATCCGCGTCCCAGTTCTCTACTCCTGGGATATGGATAGCTGATAGATGGCAAGAGTGAACCTCTGCCCATATAATTATTTTTGAAACCTCCAACATTGCTAGGGAACTCCTTGTTCCCCCTTGATGGTTGATGTAGGCTACAGTCGTGATATTGTCCGACTGAAATCTGATGAACCTGACCGCAGCTAGCTGAGACCAATCCTGAAGAGCATTGAATATCGCTCTTAGTTCCAGAATGTTTATCGGAAAGAACATGGCAGGAATTTAGAAGTTGACAACCTGGCCTCTGTCAGGTAAATCTTCATTTCTACAGAATCTATCAGAGTTCCTAGGAAGGAAACTCTTGTGAGAGGGGATAGAGAACTCTTTTCTTCGTTCACTTTCCACCCATGCGACCTCAGGAATGCCAGAACAACGTCTGTGTGGGACCTGGCGATTTGAAAATTCAACGCCTGTATTAGAATGTCGTCTAGGTAAGGGGCTACTGCTATACTCTGCGGCCTTAGGACCGCTAGGAGTGACCCCAGAACCTTCGTAAAGATTCTTGGTGCCGTAGCTAACCCAAAGGGAAGAGCCACAAACTGGTAATGCCTGTCTAGGAAGGCGAACCTGAGAAACCGATGATGATCTCTGTGTATCGGAATGTGAAGATAAGCATCCTTTAAGTCCATGGTAGTCATATATTGACCCTCCTGGATCATAGGTAGGATGGTTCGAATAGTCTCCATCTTGAAGGATGGGACCCTGAGAAAATTGTTTAGGATCTTGTGATCTAAGATTGGTCTGAAGGTTCCCTCTTTCTTGGGAACCACAAACAGATTTGAATAGAAGCCTTGCCCCTGTTCCTCCTTTGGAACTGGGTGGATCACTCCCATAACTAGGTCTTGAACACAATGTAAGAATGCCTCTCTCTTAATCTGGTTTGCAGATAATTGTGAGAGATGAAATCTTCCTTTTGGGGAAGAAGCTTTGAAGTCCAGAAGATATCCCTGGGACACGATTTCCAACGCCCAGGGATCCTGGACATCTCTTGCCCAAGCCTGGGCGAAGAGAGAAAGTCTGCCCCCTACTAGATCCGTTGCCGGATCGGGGGCTGATCTTTCATGCTGTCTTAGAGGCAGCAGCAGGTTTTTTGGCCTGCTTTCCTTTGTTCCAAGCCTGGTTAGGTCTCCAGACCGGCTTGGACTGGGCAAAATTTCCCTCTTGTTTTGTATTAGAGGAAGTTGAAGCTGCGCCACTCTTGAAATTTCGAAAGGCACGAAAATTAGACTGTTTAGTCCTTAATTTGTTGGACCTATCTCGAGGAAGGGCGTGACATTTTCCTCCAGTAATATCAGAAATGATCTCCTTCAGTCTAGGCCCGAATAGGGTCTGCCCCTTGAAGGGAATGTTGAGAAGCTTAGACTTTGAAGTAACGTCAGCTGACCAGGATTTAAGCCATAGCGCCCTACGCGCCTGAATAGCAAAACCTGAGTTCTTAGCCGTTAGTTTGGTTAAATGAACAACGGCGTCAGAAACAAATGAATTGGCTAGCTTAAGAGCTTTAAGCTTGTCAAGGATATCATCCAATGGGGTTTCTACCTGTAGAGCCTCTTCTAGAGACTCAAACCAGAAGGCCGCAGCAGCAGTGACAGGGGCAATGCATGCAAGGGGCTGGAGAATAAAACCTTGTTGAATAAAAATTTTCTTAAGGTAACCCTCTAATTTTTTGTCTATTGGATCTAGAAAAGCACAACTGTCCTCGACAGGGATAGTTGTACGCTTCGCTAGAGTAGAGACTGCTCCCTCCACCTTAAAGACCGTTTGCCACAAGTCCCGTGTAGCGGCATCTATGGGAAACATCTTTTTAAAAACAGGAGGGGGAGAGAACGGTACACCTGGTCTATCCCATTCCTTAGTAATAATTTCTGAAAACCTCTTAGGTATTGGAAAAACATCAGTGTAAACAGGCACTGTGTAGTATTTATCCAATTTACACAATTTCTCTGGGACTACAATGGCGTCAGTCATCCAGAGTTGCTAAAACCTCCTTGAGCAACATGGGGAGGTGTTCAAGCTTAAATTTAAATGTAGACATATCAGAATCAGGTTGAAGTATCTTCCCTGAGTCAGAAAAATCGCCCACAGATAGAAGCTCTCCTTCTTCGGCTTCTGCACATTGTGAGGGTATATCAGACATAGCTACTAAAGCGTCAGAGAGCTCTGTATTTGTTCTAGCCCCAGAGCTGTCTCGCTTTCCTTGTAACCCTGGCAGTTTGGACAATACTTCTGTAAGAGTATGATTCATAACTGCCGCCATGTCTTGTAAAGTATACGCAATGGGCGCGCTAGATGTACTTGGCGCCCCTTGAGCGGGAGTTAAAGGCTCTGACACGTGGGGAGAGTTAGTCGGCATAACTTCCCCCTTGTAAATTTCCTCTGGTGATAAATCTTTTAAAGCCAGAATATGATCTTAATAACTTCTAGTAAGATCAGTGCATTTGGTACACATTCTAAGTGGGGGTTCCACAATGGCTTCTAAACATAATGAACAAGGAGTTTCCTCTATGTCAGACATGTTTAACAGACTAGTAATGATACCAGCAAGCTTTGAAAACACTTTAATTAATGTGAAAAAGCAGAATATAAAAAACGGTACTGTGCCTTTAAGGGAAAAAAACAAACACAAAAACTGCAAAACAGTGAAAAGAGCAGTTAAATGTATGAAATTTTTACAGTGTATATAATAGACTAAAATAGTATTGCACCCACTTGCAAATGGATGATTAACCCTTCAGGTTCAAAAACGAAGCAAAAAAAACCCCGGTAAAAACCGTTATAACAGTCACAAGCAAACTGCCACAGCTCTACTGTGGCTCCTACCTTCCCATAAAACGACTTTTGTAGGCACAAAAACCCTTTACAGAGATCCAATATGTCAGGGGACTCCTTCAGGGAAGCTGGATGTCTCGGGATGTAAAAACTACTGCGCAATTAGAGCGCGAAAATAGGCCCCTCCCACCATGCGCTCAAAGTCAGAGGGCCTTAAAAAACTATTCCTAGGAGTAAAACAACAGCCATTTGTAAACTAGGCCCCAAATAAAGATTTATCACCTCAGTAAAAAACGTTCTTTATATATACGCAAACGTTTTACATACTAAGCCATAACAGAAAGTAATATGAAAATTACCCTTTACTGCAAGCATGATGCCAGTCGTTATTAAATCACTGCACTCAGGCTTACCTTAACTAAATCAGGCACTGTCAGCATTTTCTAGTTCTTATCCTCTATAAAATAATATACTGAACATACCTCAGGGCAGTTAATTCTGCAGGCCGTTCTCCTAGCTGAAGTTTCCCCATATTCTTCAGTTATGTGTGAGAACAGCAATGGACCTTAGTTACAACCTGCTAAGATCATCAAAAACCTCAGGCAAATTCTTCTTCTAATTTCTGCCTGAGGTAAAAAAAAACAGTACAACGCCGGCACCGTTTAAAAATAACAAACTTTTGATTGAAGATAAACTACACTAATTCACCACATCTCTCTAGCTACTTCCCTTGTCGAGAGCTGCAAGAGAATGACTGGGGGTGGCAGTTAGGGGAGGAGCTATATAGACAGCTCTGCTGTGGGTGATCCTCTTGCCGCATCCTGTTGGGAAGGAGAATATCCCACAAGTAATGGATGAATCCGTGGACTGGATACACCTTACAAGAGAAATGTTATTTTAACTCCCATCATAGAATCGTTTGCCCACAAACATCCATTATCAGTGACAACCATTTTTTACAGCCCAACATACAGGTCCAGTAATACCCCTCTCTATACATTTGGATTACTGCTTACCCCTTCCCTCATGGGGATACTGTCAGCCAATTATGAAATAACACAGTCTCTCCAGAAAAAAATTAATGAACATACCTCAATGCTTGTAGCATGAAAAAACGTTCCTCACACTGAAGTTTAAGTACTCCTCAGCCATTCTGTGGGAACTACTCTGGATCTTAGTAACTGCTGCTAAGATCATCAGTCTCCAGGCAGAAATCTTCATCCATCTGCTGCCTGAGAAAAAGTAGCACTCACCGGTACCATTTAAAATAAAAACAGAATTTATGTTTACCTGATAAATTACTTTCTCCAACGGTGTGTCCGGTCCACGGCGTCATCCTTACTTGTGGGATATTCTCTTCCCCAACAGGAAATGGCAAAGAGCCCAGCAAAGCTGGTCACATGATCCCTCCTAGGCTCCGCCTACCCCAGTCATTCGACCGACGTTAAGGAGGAATATTTGCATAGGAGAAACCATATGATACCGTGGTGACTGTAGTTAAAGAAAATAAATTATCAGACCTGATTAAAAAACCAGGGCGGGCCGTGGACCGGACACACCGTTGGAGAAAGTAATTTATCAGGTAAACATAAATTCTGTTTTCTCCAACATAGGTGTGTCCGGTCCACGGCGTCATCCTTACTTGTGGGAACCAATACCAAAGCTTTAGGACACGGATGAAGGGAGGGAGCAAATCAGGTCACCTAAATGGAAGGCACCATGGCTTGCAAAACCTTTCTCCCAAAAACAGCCTCAGAAGAAGCAAAAGTTAAACACTAAAAAACTCTAAGCCATCTCCGTGGAGATGTTGCCTGTACAACGGCAAAGAGAATGACTGGGGTAGGCGGAGCCTAGGAGGGATCATGTGACCAGCTTTGCTGGGCTCTTTGCCATTTGCTCTTTGCCATGGAACAGGATGAATCACTCCCATTTTTAACAGGTCTTCTACACAATGTAAGAATGCCTGTCTTTTTATGTGGTCTGAAGACAATTGAGACCTGTGGAACCTCCCCCTTGGGGGAAGCCCCTTGAATTCCAGAAGATAACCTTGGGAGACTATTTCTAGTGCCCAAGGATCCAGAACATCTCTTGCCCAAGCCTGAGCGAAGAGAGAGAGTCTGCCCCCCACCAGATCCGGTCCCGGATCGGGGGCCAACATTTCATGCTGTCTTGGTAGCAGTGGCAGGTTTCTTGGCCTGCTTTCCCTTGTTCCAGCCTTGCATTGGTCTCCAGGCTGGCTTGGCTTGAGAAGTATTACCCTCTTGCTTAGAGGACGTAGCACTTGGGGCTGGTCCGTTTCTACGAAAGGGACGAAAAACAGAATTTATGTTTACCTGATAAATTACTTTCTCCAACGGTGTGTCCGGTCCACGGCGTCATCCTTACTTGTGGGATATTCTCTTCCCCAACAGGAAATGGCAAAGAGCCCAGCAAAGCTGGTCACATGATCCCTCCTAGGCTCCGCCTACCCCAGTCATTCGACCGACGTTAAGGAGGAATATTTGCATAGGAGAAACCATATGATACCGTGGTGACTGTAGTTAAAGAAAATAAATTATCAGACCTGATTAAAAAACCAGGGCGGGCCGTGGACCGGACACACCGTTGGAGAAAGTAATTTATCAGGTAAACATAAATTCTGTTTTCTCCAACATAGGTGTGTCCGGTCCACGGCGTCATCCTTACTTGTGGGAACCAATACCAAAGCTTTAGGACACGGATGAAGGGAGGGAGCAAATCAGGTCACCTAAATGGAAGGCACCATGGCTTGCAAAACCTTTCTCCCAAAAAACAGCCTCAGAAGAAGCAAAAGTTAAACACTAAAAAACTCTAAGCCATCTCCGTGGAGATGTTGCCTGTACAACGGCAAAGAGAATGACTGGGGTAGGCGGAGCCTAGGAGGGATCATGTGACCAGCTTTGCTGGGCTCTTTGCCATTTGCTCTTTGCCATGGAACAGGATGAATCACTCCCATTTTTAACAGGTCTTCTACACAATGTAAGAATGCCTGTCTTTTTATGTGGTCTGAAGACAATTGAGACCTGTGGAACCTCCCCCTTGGGGGAAGCCCCTTGAATTCCAGAAGATAACCTTGGGAGACTATTTCTAGTGCCCAAGGATCCAGAACATCTCTTGCCCAAGCCTGAGCGAAGAGAGAGAGTCTGCCCCCCACCAGATCCGGTCCCGGATCGGGGGCCAACATTTCATGCTGTCTTGGTAGCAGTGGCAGGTTTCTTGGCCTGCTTTCCCTTGTTCCAGCCTTGCATTGGTCTCCAGGCTGGCTTGGCTTGAGAAGTATTACCCTCTTGCTTAGAGGACGTAGCACTTGGGGCTGGTCCGTTTCTACGAAAGGGACGAAAAACAGAATTTATGTTTACCTGATAAATTACTTTCTCCAACGGTGTGTCCGGTCCACGGCGTCATCCTTACTTGTGGGATATTCTCTTCCCCAACAGGAAATGGCAAAGAGCCCAGCAAAGCTGGTCACATGATCCCTCCTAGGCTCCGCCTACCCCAGTCATTCGACCGACGTTAAGGAGGAATATTTGCATAGGAGAAACCATATGGTACCGTGGTGACTGTAGTTAAAGAAAATAAATTATCAGACCTGATTAAAAAAACCAGGGCGGGCCGTGGACCGGACACACCGTTGGAGAAAGTAATTTATCAGGTAAACATAAATTCTGTTTTCTCCAACATAGGTGTGTCCGGTCCACGGCGTCATCCTTACTTGTGGGAACCAATACCAAAGCTTTAGGACACGGATGAAGGGAGGGAGCAAATCAGGTCACCTAAATGGAAGGCACCACGGCTTGCAAAACCTTTCTCCCAAAAATAGCCTCAGAAGAAGCAAAAGTATCAAACTTGTAAAATTTGGTAAAAGTGTGCAGTGAAGACCAAGTCGCTGCCCTACATATCTGATCAACAGAAGCCTCGTTCTTGAAGGCCCATGTGGAAGCCACAGCCCTAGTGGAATGAGCCGTGATTCTTTCGGGAGGCTGCCGTCCGGCAGTCTCGTAAGCCAATCTGATGATGCTTTTAATCCAAAAAGAGAGAGAGGTAGAAGTTGCTTTTTGACCTCTCCTTTTACCGGAATAAACAACAAACAAGGAAGATGTTTGTCTAAAATCCTTTGTAGCATCTAAATAGAATTTTAGAGCGCGAACAACATCCAAATTGTGCAACAAACGTTCCTTCTTTGAAACTGGTTTCGGACACAGAGAAGGTACGATAATCTCCTGGTTAATGTTTTTGTTAGAAACAACTTTTGGAAGAAAACCAGGTTTAGTACGTAAAACCACCTTATCTGCATGGAACACCAGATAAGGAGGAGAACACTGCAGAGCAGATAATTCTGAAACTCTTCTAGCAGAAGAAATTGCAACTAAAAACAAAACTTTCCAAGATAATAACTTAATATCAACGGAATGTAAGGGTTCAAACGGAACCCCCTGAAGAACTGAAAGAACTAAGTTGAGACTCCAAGGAGGAGTCAAAGGTTTGTAAACAGGCTTAATTCTAACCAGAGCCTGAACAAAGGCTTGAACATCTGGCACAGCTGCCAGCTTTTTGTGAAGTAACACAGACAAGGCAGAAATCTGTCCCTTCAGGGAACTAGCAGATAATCCTTTTTCCAATCCTTCTTGAAGGAAGGATAGAATCTTAGGAATCTTCACCTTGTCCCAAGGGAATCCTTTAGATTCACACCAACAGATATATTTTTTCCAAATTTTGTGGTAAATCTTTCTAGTTACAGGCTTTCTGGCCTGAACAAGAGTATCGATAACAGAATCTGAGAACCCTCGCTTCGATAAGATCAAGCGTTCAATCTCCAAGCAGTCAGCTGGAGTGAAACCAGATTCGGATGTTCGAACGGACCCTGAACCAGAAGGTCTCGTCTCAAAGGTAGCTTCCAAGGTGGAGCCGATGACATAGTCACCAGATCTGCATACCAAGTCCTGCGTGGCCACGCAGGAGCTATCAAGATCACCGACGCCCTCTCCTGATTGATCCTGGCTACCAGCCTGGGGATGAGAGGAAACGGCGGGAACACATAAGCTAGTTTGTAGGTCCAAGGTGCTACTAGTGCATCCACTAGAGCCGCCTTGGGATCCCTGGATCTGGACCCGTAGCAAGGAACTTTGAAGTTCTGACGAGAGGCCATCAGATCCATGTCTGGAATGCCCCACAGCTGAGTGACTTGGGCAAAGATTTCCGGATGGAGTTCCCACTCCCCCGGATGCAATGTCTGACGACTCAGAAAATCCGCTTCCCAATTTTCCACTCCTGGGATGTGGATAGCAGACAGGTGGCAGGAGTGAGACTCCGCCCATAGAATGATTTTGGTCACTTCTTCCATCGCTAGGGAACTCCTTGTTCCCCCCTGATGGTTGATGTACGCAACAGTTGTCATGTTGTCTGATTGAAACCGTATGAACTTGGCCCTCGCTAGCTGAGGCCAAGCCTTGAGAGCATTGAATATCGCTCTCAGTTCCAGAATATTTATCGGTAGAAGAGATTCTTCCCGAGACCAAAGACCCTGAGCTTTCAGGGATCCCCAGACCGCGCCCCAGCCCATCAGACTGGCGTCGGTCGTGACGATGACCCACTCCGGTCTGCGGAATGTCATCCCTTGTGACAGGTTGTCCAGGGACAGCCACCAACGGAGTGAGTCTCTGGTCCTCTGATTTACTTGTATCTTCGGAGACAAGTCTGTATAGTCCCCATTCCACTGACTGAGCATGCACAGTTGTAATGGTCTTAGATGAATGCGCGCAAAAGGAACTATGTCCATTGCCGCTACCATCAAACCGATCACTTCCATGCACTGCGCTATGGAAGGAAGAGGAACGGAATGAAGTATCCGACAAGAGTCTAGAAGTTTTGTTTTTCTGGCCTCTGTCAGAAAAATCCTCATTTCTAAGGAGTCTATTATTGTTCCCAAGAAGGGAACCCTTGTTGACGGAGATAGAGAACTCTTTTCCACGTTCACTTTCCATCCGTGAGATCTGAGAAAGGCCAGGACAATGTCCGTGTGAGCCTTTGCTTGAGGAAGGGACGACGCTTGAATCAGAATGTCGTCCAAGTAAGGTACTACAGCAATGCCCCTTGGTCTTAGCACAGCTAGAAGGGACCCTAGTACCTTTGTGAAAATCCTTGGAGCAGTGGCTAATCCGAAAGGAAGCGCCACGAACTGGTAATGCATGTCCAGGAATGCGAACCTTAGGAACCGATGATGTTCCTTGTGGATAGGAATATGTAGATACGCATCCTTTAAATCCACTGTGGTCATGAATTGACCTTCCTGGATGGAAGGAAGAATAGTTCGAATGGTTTCCATCTTGAACGATGGAACCTTGAGAAACTTGTTTAAGATCTTGAGATCCAAGATTGGTCTGAACGTTCCCTCTTTTTTGGGAACTATGAACAGATTGGAGTAGAACCCCATCCCTTGTTCTCTTAATGGAACAGGATGAATCACTCCCATTTTTAACAGGTCTTCTACACAATGTAAGAATGCCTGTCTTTTTATGTGGTCTGAAGACAACTGAGACCTGTGGAACCTCCCCCTTGGGGGAAGCCCCTTGAATTCCAGAAGATAACCTTGGGAGACTATTTCTAGCGCCCAAGGATCCAGAACATCTCTTGCCCAAGCCTGAGCGAAGAGAGAGAGTCTGCCCCCCACCAGATCCGGTCCCGGATCGGGGGCCAACATTTCATGCTGTCTTGGTAGCAGTGGCAGATTTCTTGGCCTGCTTTCCCTTGTTCCAGCCTTGCATTGGTCTCCAAGCTGGCTTGGCTTGAGAAGTATTACCCTCTTGCTTAGAGGACGTAGCACTTTGGGCTGGTCCATTTCTACGAAAGGGACGAAAATTAGGTTTATTTTTTGCCTTGAAAGGCCGATCCTGAGGAAGGGCGTGGCCCTTACCCCCAGTGATATCAGAGATAATCTCTTTCAAGTCAGGGCCAAACAGCGTTTTCCCCTTGAAAGGAATGTTAAGTAGCTTGTTCTTGGAAGACGCATCAGCTGACCAAGATTTCAACCAAAGCGCTCTGCGCGCCACAATAGCAAACCCAGAATTCTTAGCCGCTAACCTAGCCAATTGCAAAGTGGCGTCTAGGGTGAAAGAATTAGCCAATTTGAGAGCATTGATTCTGTCCATAATCTCCTCATAAGGAGGAGAATCACTATCGACCGCCTTTATCAGCTCATCGAACCAGAAACATGCGGCTGTAGCTACAGGGACAATGCATGAAATTGGTTGTAGAAGGTAACCCTGCTGAACAAACATCTTTTTTAGTAAACCTTCTAATTTTTTATCCATAGGATCTTTGAAAGCACAACTATCCTCTATGGGTATAGTGGTGCGTTTGTTTAAAGTGGAAACCGCTCCCTCGACCTTGGGGACTGTCTGCCATAAGTCCTTTCTGGGGTCGACCATAGGAAACAATTTTTTAAATATGGGGGGAGGGACGAAAGGAATACCGGGCCTTTCCCATTCTTTATTAACAATGTCCGCCACCCGCTTGGGTATAGGAAAAGCTTCTGGGAGCCCCGGGACCTCTAGGAACTTGTCCATTTTACATAGTTTCTCTGGGATGACCAACTTGTCACAATCATCCAGAGTGGATAATACCTCCTTAAGCAGAATGCGGAGATGTTCCAACTTAAATTTAAACGTAATCACATCAGGTTCAGCTTGTTGAGAAATGTTCCCTGAATCAGTAATTTCTCCCTCAGACAAAACCTCCCTGGCCCCATCAGACTGGGTTAGGGGCCCTTCAGAACCATTATTATCAGCGTCGTCATGCTCTTCAGTATCTAAAACAGAGCAGTCGCGCTTACGCTGATAAGTGTTCATTTTGGCTAAAATGTTTTTGACAGAATTATCCATTACAGCCGTTAATTGTTGCATAGTAAGGAGTATTGGCGCGCTAGATGTACTAGGGGCCTCCTGAGTGGGCAAGACTCGTGTAGACGAAGGAGGGAATGATGCAGTACCATGCTTACTCCCCTCACTTGAGGAATCATCTTGGGCATCATTGTCATTGTCACATAAATCACATTTATTTAAATGAATAGGAATTCTGGCTTCCCCACATTCAGAACACAGTCTATCTGGTAGTTCAGACATGTTAAACAGGCATAAACTTGATAACAAAGTACAAAAAACGTTTTAAAATAAAACCGTTACTGTCACTTTAAATTTTAAACTGAACACACTTTATTACTGCAATTGCGAAAAAACATGAAGGAATTGTTCAAAATTCACCAAATTTTCACCACAGTGTCTTAAAGCCTTAAAAGTATTGCACACCAAATTTGGAAGCTTTAACCCTTAAAATAACGGAACCGGAGCCGTTTTTAACTTTAACCCCTTTACAGTCCCTGGTATCTGCTTTGCTGAGACCCAACCAAGCCCAAAGGGGAATACGATACCAAATGACGCCTTCAGAAAGTCTTTTCTAAGTATCAGAGCTCCTCTCACATGCGACTGCATGTCATGCCTCTCAAAAACAAGTGCGCAACACCGGCGCGAAAATGAGGCTCTGCCTATGATTTGGGAAAGCCCCTAAAGAATAAGGTGTCTAAAACAGTGCCTGCCGATATTATTATATCAAAATACCCAGAATAAATGATTCCTCAAGGCTAAATATGTGTTAATAATGAATCGATTTAGCCCAGAAAAAGTCTACAGTCTTAATAAGCCCTTGTGAAGCCCTTATTTACGATCTTAATAAACATGGCTTACCGGATCCCATAGGGAAAATGACAGCTTCCAGCATTACATCGTCTTGTTAGAATGTGTCATACCTCAAGCAGCAAGAGACTGCTCACTGTTCCCCCAACTGAAGTTAATTGCTCTCAACAGTCCTGTGTGGAACAGCCATGGATTTTAGTGACGGTTGCTAAAATCATTTTCCTCATACAAACAGAAATCTTCATCTCTTTTCTGTTTCTGAGTAAATAGTACATACCAGCACTATTTAAAAATAACAAACTCTTGATTGAATAATAAAAAACATAATTTATGCTTACCTGATAAATTCCTTTCTTCTGTTGTGTGATCAGTCCACGGGTCATCATTACTTCTGGGATATAACTCCTCCCCAACAGGAAATGCAAGAGGATTCACCCAGCAGAGCTGTATATAGCTCCTCCCCTCTACGTCAGTCCCAGTCATTCGACCAAGAATCAACGAGAAAGGAGTAACCAAGGGTGAAGTGGTGACTGGAGTATAATTTAAAAAATATTTACCTGCCTTAAAACAGGGCGGGCCGTGGACTGATCACACAACAGAAGAAAGGAATTTATCAGGTAAGCATAAATTATGTTTTCTTCTGTTATGTGTGATCAGTCCACGGGTCATCATTACTTCTGGGATACCAATACCAAAGCAAAAGTACACGGATGACGGGAGGGATAGGCAGGCTCATTATACAGAAGGAACCACTGCCTGAAGAACCTTTCTCCCAAAAATAGCCTCCGAAGAAGCAAAAGTGTCAAATTTGTAAAATTTGGAAAAAGTATGAAGCGAAGACCAAGTTGCAGCCTTGCAAATCTGTTCAACAGAGGCCTCATTCTTAAAGGCCCAAGTGGAAGCCACAGCTCTAGTGGAGTGGGCTGTAATTCTTTCAGGAGGCTGCTGTCCAGCAGTCTCATAGGCTAAACGTATTATGCTACGAAGCCAAAAAGAGAGAGAGGTAGCAGAAGCTTTTTGACCTCTCCTCTGTCCAGAATAAACGACAAACAGGGAAGAAGTTTGGCGAAAATCTTTAGTTGCCTGCAAGTAGAACTTGAGGGCACGAACTACATCCAGATTGTGTAGAAGACGTTCCTTCTTTGAAGAAGGATTTGGACACAAGGATGGAACAACAATCTCTTGATTGATATTCCTGTTAGTGACTACCTTAGGTAAGAACCCAGGTTTAGTACGCAGAACTACCTTGTCTGAGTGAAAAATCAGATAAGGAGAATCACAATGTAAGGCTGATAACTCAGAGACTCTTCGAGCCGAGGAAATAGCCATTAAAAACAGAACTTTCCAAGATAACAATTTTATATCAATGGAATGAAGGGGTTCAAACGGAACACCTTGTAAAACGTTAAGAACTAAGTTTAAACTCCATGGCGGAGCAACAGCTTTAAACACAGGCTTGATCCTAGCTAAAGCCTGACAAAAAGCCTGGACGTCTGGATTTTCTGACAGACGCCTGTGTAACAAGATGGACAGAGCTGAAATCTGTCCCTTTAATGAACTAGCTGATAAACCCTTTTCTAAACCTTCTTGAAGAAAAGACAATATCCTAGCGATCCTAACCTTACTCCAGGAGTAACCTTTGGATTCGCACCAGTATAGGTATTTACGCCATATTTTATGGTAAATCCTTCTGGTAACAGGCTTCCTAGCCTGTATCAGGGTATCAATAACCGACTCAGAAAAACCACGTTTTGATAAAATCAAGCGTTCAATTTCCAAGCAGTCAGCTTCAGAGAATTTAGATTTTGATGTCTGAATGGACCCTGTATCAGAAGGTCCTGTCTTAGAGGTAGAGACCAAGGCGGACAGGATGACATGTCCACTAGATCTGCATACCAAGTCCTGCGTGGCCATGCAGGCGCTATTAGAATCACTGATGCTCTCTCCTGTTTGATTTTGGCAATCAATCGAGGAAGCAGCGGGAGGGGTGGAAACACATAAGCCATCCCGAAGTTCCAAGGTGCTGTCAAAGCATCTATCAGAACCGCTCCCGGATCCCTGGATCTGGACCCGTAGTGAGGAAGTTTGGCGTTCTGGCGAGACGCCATGAGATCTATCTCTGGTTTGCCCCAACGTCGAAGTATTTGGGCAAAGACCTCCGGATGAAGTTCCCACTCCCCCGGATGAAAAGTCTGTCGACTCAAGAAATCCGCCTCCCAGTTCTCCACTCCCGGGATGTGGATTGCTGACAAGTGGCAAGAGTGAGACTCTGCCCAGCGAATTATCTTTGATACTTCCATCATTGCTAGGGAGCTTCTTGTCCCTCCCTGATGGTTGATGTAAGCTACAGTCGTGATGTTGTCCGACTGAAACCTGATGAACCCCCGAGTTGTTAATTGGGGCCAAGCCAGAAGGGCATTGAGAACTGCTCTCAATTCCAGAATGTTTATTGGAAGGAGACTCTCCTCCTGATTCCATAGTCCCTGAGCCTTCAGAGAATTCCAGACAGCGCCCCAACCTAGTAGGCTGGCGTCTGTTGTTACAATTGTCCAGTCTGGCCTGCTGAATGGCATCCCCCTGGACAGGTGTGGCCGATAAAGCCACCATAGAAGAGAATTTCTGGTCTCTTGATTCAGATTCAGAGTAGGGGACAAATCTGAGTAATCCCCATTCCACTGACTTAGCATGCACAATTGCAGCGGTCTGAGGTGTAGGCGTGCAAAAGGTACTATGTCCATTGCCGCTACCATTAAGCCGATCACCTCCATGCATTGAGCTACTGACGGGTGTTGAATGGAATGAAGGACACGGCATGCATTTTGAAGCTTTGTTAACCTGTCTTCTGTCAGGTAAATCTTCATTTCTACAGAATCTATAAGAGTCCCCAAGAATGGAACTCTTGTGAGAGGAAAAAGAGAACTCTTCTTTTCGTTCACTTTCCATCCATGCGACCTTAGAAATGCCAGAACTAACTCTGTATGAGACTTGGCAGTCTGAAAGCTTGAAGCTTGTATTAGAATGTCGTCTAGGTACGGAGCTACCGAAATCCCTCGCGGTCTTAGTACCGCCAGAAGGGCACCCAGAACCTTTGTGAAGATTCTTGGAGCCGTAGCCAATCCGAATGGAAGAGCTACAAACTGGTAGTGCCTGTCTAAGAAGGCAAACCTTAGATACCGGTGATGATCTTTGTGGATCGGTATGTGAAGGTAAGCATCTTTTAAATCCACTGTGGTCATGTACTGACCCTTTTGGATCATGGGTAAGATTGTCCGAATAGTTTCCATTTTGAAGGATGGAACTCTTAGGAATTTGTTTAGAATCTTTAAATCTAAGATTGGCCTGAAAGTTCCCTCTTTTTTGGGAACCACAAACAGGTTTGAGTAGAACCCTTGTCCTTGTTCCGACCGCGGAACCGGATGGATCACTCCCATTAATAACAGATCTTGTACACAGCGTAGAAACGCCTCTTTCTTTATCTGGTTTGTTGACAACCTTGACAGATGAAATCTCCCTCTTGGGGGAGATAATTTGAAGTCTAGAAGGTATCCCTGAGATATGATCTCTAGTGCCCAGGGATCCTGAACATCTCTTGCCCAGGCCTGGGCGAAGAGAGAAAGTCTGCCCCCCACTAGATCCGGTCCCGGATCGGGGGCTCTCGATTCATGCTGTCTTTGGGGCAGCAGCAGGTTTCCTGGCCTGCTTGCTCTTGTTCCAGGACTGGTTAGGCTTCCAGCCTTGCCTGTAACGAGCAACAGCTCCCTCCTGTTTTGGTGCAGTGGAGGTTGATGCTGCTCCTGTTTTGAAATTCCGAAAGGGACGAAAATTAGACTGTCTAGCCTTAGCTTTGGCTTTGTCTTGAGGTAGGGCGTGGCCCTTACCCCCTGTAATGTCAGCGATAATTTCTTTCAAACCGGGCCCAAATAAAGACTGCCCCTTGAAAGGTATATTAAGTAATTTGGACTTAGAAGTAACATCGGCTGACCAGGATTTTAGCCACAGCGCCCTACGTGCCTGTATGGCGAATCCTGAATTCTTAGCCGTAAGTTTGGTTAAATGTACTACGGCCTCCGAAATGAAAGAATTAGCTAGTTTAAGGACTCTAAGCCTGTCCGTAATGTCGTCTAGCGTAGATGAACTAAGGTTCTCTTCCAGAGACTCAATCCAAAATGCTGCCGCAGCCGTAATCGGCGCGATACATGCAAGGGGTTGCAATATAAAACCTTGTTGAACAAACATTTTCTTAAGGTAACCCTCTAATTTTTTATCCATTGGATCTGAAAAAGCACAGCTATCCTCCACCGGGATAGTGGTACGCTTAGCTAAAGTAGAAACTGCTCCCTCCACCTTAGGGACCGTTTGCCATAAGTCCCGAGTGGTGGCGTCTATTGGAAACATCTTTCTAAATATTGGAGGGGGTGAGAACGGCACACCGGGTCTATCCCACTCCTTAGTAACAATTTCAGTTAGTCTCTTAGGTATAGGAAAAACGTCAGTACTCGCCGGTACCGCAAAGTATTTATCCAACCTACACAGTTTCTCTGGTATTGCAACGGTGTTACAATCATTAAGAGCTGCTAAGACCTCCCCTAGTAATACACGGAGGTTTTCCAATTTAAATTTAAAATTTGAAATATCTGAATCCAATCTGTTTGGATCAGAACCGTCACCCACAGAATGAAGCTCTCCGTCCTCATGCTCTGCGAGCTGTGACACAGTATCAGACATGGCCCTAGTATTGTCAGCGCACTCTGTTCTCACCCCAGAGTGATCACGCTTGCCTCTTAGTTCTGGTAATTTAGACAAAACTTCAGTCATAACAGTAGCCATATCTTGTAATGTTATCTGTAATGGCCGCCCAGATGTACTAGGCGCCATAATATCACGCACCTCCCGGGCGGGAGATGCAGGTACTGCCGCGTGAGGCGAGTTAGTCGGCATAACTCTCCCCTCGCTGTTTGGTGAAATTTGTTCACATTGTACAGATTGACTTTTATTTAAAGTAGCATCAATACAGTTAGTACATAAATTTCTATTGGGCTCCACCTTGGCATTGGAACAAATGACACAGATATCTTCCTCTGAGTCAGACATGTTTAACACACTAGCAAAAAAACTTACAACTTGGTTATAATCTTTTTTAGCAAAAACGTACTGTGCCTCAAAGAGGTACTAAACGATTAAATGACAGTTGAAATAATGAACTGAAAAACAGTTATAGCATCAAACTTTAAAACAACACAACTTTTAGCAAAGGCTTGTTCCCATTAGTAAAATAACACTAATTAAATTTGACATAAAAAATGCAAAGCAACGTTTTTATTCACAGTCACTATAAGAATTCTCACAGCTCTGCTGAGAGAATTTACCTCCCTTCAAAGAAGTTTGAAGACCCCTGAGATCTGTCAGAGATGAACCGGATCATGCAGGAAATATAAAAGTAACTGACTGGAATTTTTTGATGCGTAGCAAAGAGCGCCAAAAACGGCCCCTCCCTCTCCCACACAGCAGTGAAGAGAAACGAAACTGTCACAAATAAAAGTAAAAAAGGCTGCCAAGTGGTAAATAATGCCCAAATATTTATTCACACAGTACCTCAGCAATGTAAACGATTCTACATTCCAGCAAAAACGTTTACATGATAAATAGTTATTAAAAGGATTAGTGACCTTTAACAGAGTAGTTCCGGTGAAATACCATCCCCAGAATACTGAAGTGTATACATACATGTCATTTTAACGGTATGGCAGGATTTTCTCATCAATTCCATTCAGAAAATAAAAACTGCTACATACCTCAATGCAGATTCATCTGCCCGCTGTCCCCTGATCTGAAGCCTTTACCTCCCTCAGATGGCCGAGAACAGCAATATGATCTTAACAACTCCGGATAAAATCATAGTAAAAAACTCTGGCAGATTCTTCCTCAAACTCTGCCAGAGAAGTAATAACACGCTCCGGTGCTATTGTAAAATAACAAACTTTTGATTGAAGTCATAAAAAACAGAATTTATGTTTACCTGATAAATTTCTTTCTCCAACGGTGTGTCCGGTCCACGGCGTCATCCTTACTTGTGGGATATTCTCTTCCCCAACAGGAAATGGCAAAGAGCCCAGCAAAGCTGGTCACATGATCCCTCCTAGGCTCCGCCTACCCCAGTCATTCGACCGACGTTAAGGAGGAATATTTGCATAGGAGAAACCATATGGTACCGTGGTGACTGTAGTTAAAGAAAATAAAATATCAGACCTGATTAAAAAAACCAGGGCGGGCCGTGGACCGGACACACCGTTGGAGAAAGAAATTTATCAGGTAAACATAAATTCTGTTTTCTCCAACATAGGTGTGTCCGGTCCACGGCGTCATCCTTACTTGTGGGAACCAATACCAAAGCTTTAGGACACGGATGAAGGGAGGGAGCAAATCAGGTCACCTAAATGGAAGGCACCACGGCTTGCAAAACCTTTCTCCCAAAAATAGCCTCAGAAGAAGCAAAAGTATCAAACTTGTAAAATTTGGTAAAAGTGTGCAGTGAAGACCAAGTCGCTGCCCTACATATCTGATCAACAGAAGCCTCGTTCTTGAAGGCCCATGTGGAAGCCACAGCCCTAGTGGAATGAGCTGTGATTCTTTCGGGAGGCTGCCGTCCGGCAGTCTCGTAAGCCAATCTGATGATGCTTTTAATCCAAAAAGAGAGAGAGGTAGAAGTTGCTTTTTGACCTCTCCTTTTACCTGAATAAACAACAAACAAGGAAGATGTTTGTCTAAAATCCTTTGTAGCATCTAAATAGAATTTTAGAGCGCGAACAACATCCAAATTGTGCAACAAACGTTCCTTCTTTGAAACTGGTTTTGGACACAGAGAAGGTACGATAATCTCCTGGTTAATGTTTTTGTTAGAAACAACTTTTGGAAGAAAACCAGGTTTAGTACGTAAAACCACCTTATCTGCATGGAACACCAGATAAGGAGGAGAACACTGCAGAGCAGATAATTCTGAGACTCTTCTAGCAGAAGAAATCGCAACTAAAAACAAAACTTTCCAAGATAATAACTTAATATCAACGGAATGTAAGGGTTCAAACGGAACCCCCTGAAGAACTGAAAGAACTAAATTGAGACTCCAAGGAGGAGTCAAAGGTTTGTAAACAGGCTTGATTCTAACCAGAGCCTGAACAAAGGCTTGAACATCTGGCACAGCTGCCAGCTTTTTGTGAAGTAATACCGACAAGGCAGAAATCTGTCCCTTCAGGGAACTTGCCGATAATCCTTTTTCCAATCCTTCTTGAAGGAAGGATAGAATCCTAGGAATCTTAACCTTGTCCCAAGGGAATCCTTTAGATTCACACCAACAGATATATTTTTTCCAAATTTTGTGGTAAATCTTTCTAGTCACAGGCTTTCTGGCCTGAACAAGAGTATCGATCACAGAATCTGAGAACCCTCGCTTCGATAAAATCAAGCGTTCAATCTCCACGCAGTCAGCTGGAGTGAAACCAGATTCGGATGTTCGAACGGACCCTGAACAAGAAGGTCTCGTCTCAAAGGTAGCTTCCAAGGTGGAGCCGATGACATATTCACCAGATCTGCATACCAAGTCCTGCGTGGCCACGCAGGAGCTATCAAAATCACCGACGCCCTCTCCTGCTTGATCCTGGCTATCAGCCTGGGGATGAGAGGAAATGGCGGGAACACATAAGCTAGTTTGAAGGTCCAAGGTGCTACTAGTGCATCCACTAGAGCCGCCTTCGGATCCCTGGATCTGGCCCCGTAGCAAGGAACTTTGAAGTTCTGACGAGAGGCCATCAGATCCATGTCTGGAATGCCCCACAGGTGAGTGACTTGGGCAAAGATTTCCGGATGGAGTTCCCACTCCCCCGGATGCAATGTCTGACGACTCAGAAAATCCGCTTCCCAATTTTCCACTCCTGGGATGTGGATAGCAGACAGGTGGCAGGAGTGAGACTCCGCCCAAAGAATAATTTTGGTTACTTCTTCCATCGCTAGGGAACTCCTTGTTCCCCCCTGATGGTTGATGTACGCAACAGTCGTCATGTTGTCTGATTGAAACCGAATGAACCTGGTCCTCGCAAGCTGGGGCCAGGCCTGGAGCGCATTGAATATCGCTCTCAGTTCCAGAATATTTATCGGTAGAAGAGATTCTTCCCGAGACCAAAGACCCTGAGCTTTCAGGGATCCCCAGACCGCGCCCCAGCCTATCAGACTGGCGTCGGTCGTGACAATGACCCACTCTGGTCTGTGGAACATCATCCCTTGAGACAGATTGTCCAGGGACAGCCACCAACGGAGTGAGTCTCTGGTCTTCTGATTTACTTGTATCTTCGGAGACAAGTCTGTATAGTCCCCATTCCACTGACTGAGCATGCACAGTTGTAATGGTCTTAGATGAATGCGCGCAAAAGGAACTATGTCCATCGCCGCCACCATCAACCCGATCACTTCCATGCACTGAGCTATGGAAGGAAGAGGAACGGAATGAAGTATCCGACAAGAGTCCAGAAGCTTTGTTTTTCTGGCCTCTGTTAGAAAGATCCTCATTTCTAAGGAGTCTATAATTGTTCCCAAGAAGGGAACCCTTGTTGACGGGGATAGAGAACTCTTTTCCACGTTCACTTTCCAGCCGTGAGATCTGAGAAAGGCCAGGACAATGTCCGTGTGAGCCTTTGCTTGAGGAAGGGACGACGCTTGAATCAGAATGTCGTCCAGGTAAGGTACTACTGCAATGCCCCTGGGTCTTAGCACCGCTAGAAGGGACCCTAGTACCTTTGTGAAAATCCTTGGAGCAGTGGCTAATCCGAAAGGAAGCGCCACGAACTGGTAATGTTTGTCCAGGAATGCAAACCTTAGGAACCGATGATGTTCCTTGTGGATAGGAATATGTAGATACGCATCCTTTAAATCCACCGTGGTCATGAATTGACCTTCCTGGATGGAAGGAAGGATAGTTCGAATGGTTTCCATCTTGAACGATGGGACCTTGAGAAATTTGTTTAAGATCTTGAGATCTAGGATTGGTCTGAACGTTCCCTCTTTTTTGGGAACTATGAACAGATTGGAGTAGAACCCCATCCCTTGTTCTCTTAATGGAACAGGATGAATCACTCCCATTTTTAACAGGTCTTCTACACAATGTAAGAACGCCTGTCTTTTTATGTGGTCTGAAGACAACTGCGACCTGTGGAACCTCCCCCTTGGGGGAAGTCCCTTGAATTCCAGAAGATAACCCTGGGAGACTATTTCTAGCGCCCAAGGATCCAGAACATCTCTTGCCCAAGCCTGAGCGAAGAGAGAGAGTCTGCCCCCCACCAGATCCGGTCCCGGATCGGGGGCCAATATTTCATGCTGTCTTGGTAGCAGTGGCAGGTTTCTTGGCCTGCTTTCCCTTGTTCCAGCCTTGCATTGGTCTCCAAGCTGGCTTGGCCTGAGAAGAATTACCCTCTTGCTTAGAGGACGTAGCACCTTGGGCTGGTCCGTTTTTACGAAAGGGACGAAAATTAGGTCTATTTTTTGCCTTGAAAGGCCGATCCTGAGGAAGGGCGTGGCCCTTACCCCCAGTGATATCAGAGATAATCTCTTTCAAGTCAGGACCAAACAACGTTTTCCCCTTGAAAGGAATGTTTAGTAGCTTGTTCTTGGAAGACGCATCAGCCGACCAAGATTTCAACCAAAGCGCTCTGCGCGCCACAATAGCAAACCCAGAGTTCTTAGCCGCTAACTTAGCCAATTGCAAAGAGGCGTCTAGAGTGAAAGAATTAGCCAATTTGAGAGCATTGATTCTGTCCATAATCTCCTCATAAGGAGGAGAGTCACTATCGAGCACCTTAAGCAGTTCATCAAACCAGAAATATGCGGCAGTAGTGACAGGGACAATGCATGAAATGGGTTGTAGAAGGTAACCCTGCTGAACAAACATCTTTTTAAGCAAACCTTCTAATTTTTTATCCATAGGATCTTTGAAAGCACAACTATCCTCTATGGGAATAGTGGTGCGTTTGTTTAAAGTAGAAACCGCTCCCTCGACCTTGGGGACTGACTGCCATAAGTCCTTTCTAGGGTCGACCATAGGAAACAATTTTTTAAATATGGGGGGAGGGACGAAAGGAATACCGGGCCTTTCCCATTCTTTATTAACAATGTCCGCCACCCGCTTGGGTATAGGAAAAGCTTCTGGGAGCCCCGGCACCTCTAAGAACTTGTCCATTTTACATAGTTTCTCTGGGATGACTAAATTTTCACAATCATCCAGAGTGGATAATACCTCCTTAAGCAAAATGCGGAGATGTTCCAATTTAAATTTAAATGTAATCACATCAGATTCAGCCTGCTGAGAAATGTTCCCTAAATCAGTAATTTCTCCCTCAGACAAAACCTCCCTGGCCCCCTCAGATTGGGTTAGGGGCCCTTCAGAGATATTAATATCAGCGTCGTCATGCTCTTCAGTAACTAAAACAGAGCAGCCACGCTTACGCTGACAAGGGTTCATTTTGGCTAAAATGTTTTTGACAGAATTATCCATTACAGCCGTTAATTGTTGCATAGTAAGGAGTATTGGCGCGCTAGATGTACTAGGGGCCTCCTGAGTGGGCAAGACTCGTGTAGACGAAGGAGGGAATGATGCAGTACCATGCTTACTCCCCTCACTTGAGGAATCATCTTGGGCATCATTGTCATTATCACATAAATCACATTTATTTAAATGAATAGGAATTCTGGCTTCCCCACATTCAGAACACAGTCTATCTGGTAGCTCAGACATGTTAAACAGGCATAAACTTGATCAGAAAGTACAAAAAACGTTTTAAAATAAAACCGTTACTGTCACTTTAAATTTTAAACTGAACACACTTTATTACTGCAATTGCGAAAAAACATGAAGGAATTGTTCAAAATTCACCAAATTTTCACCACAGCGTCTTAAAGCTTTGAAAATATTGCACACCAATTTTGGAAGCTTTAACCCTTAAAATAACGGAACCGGAGCCGTTTTAAGCTTTAACCCCTTTACAGTCCCTGGTATCTGCTTTGCTGAGACCCAACCAAACCCAAAGGGGAATACGATACCAAATGACGCCTTCAGAAGTCCTTTATAAGTATCAGAGCTCCTCTCACATGCGACTGCATGCCATGCCTCTCAAAAACAAGTGCGCAACACCGGCGCGAAAATGAGACTCTGCCTATGCTTTGGGAAAGCCCCTAAAGAATAAGGTGTCTAAAACAGTGCCTGCCGATATTATTATATCAAAATACCCAGATAAAATGATTCCTCAAGGCTAAATATGTGTTAATAATCAATCGATTTAGCCCAGAAAAGGTCTACAGTTTAAATAAGCCCTTGTGAAGCCCTTATTTACAATCGTAATAAACATGGCTTACCGGATCCCATAGGGAAAATGACAGCTTCCAGCATTACATCGTCTTGTTAGAATGTGTCATACCTCAAGCAGTAAGAGACTGCACTCTGTTCCCCCAACTGAAGTTAATTGCTCTCAACAGTCCTGTGTGGAACAGCCATGGATTTTAGTTACGGTTGCTAAAATCATTTTCCTCATACAAACAGAATTCTTCATCTCTTTTCTGTTTCTGAGTAAATAGTACGTACCAGCACTATTTGAAAATAACAAACTCTTGATTGAATAATGAAAAACTACAGTTAAACACTAAAAAACTCTAAGCCATCTCCGTGGAGATGTTGCCTGTACAACGGCAAAGAGAATGACTGGGGTAGGCGGAGCCTAGGAGGGATCATGTGACCAGCTTTGCTGGGCTCTTTGCCATTTCCTGTTGGGGAAGAGAATATCCCACAAGTAAGGATGACGCCGTGGACCGGACACACCTATGTTGGAGAAACTAAGTATAATCACCATAGTCCTCTCACACATCCTATCTAGTCGTTGGGTGCAAGAGAATGACTGGGACTGACGTAGAGGGGAGGAGCTATATACAGCTCTGCTGGGTGAATCCTCTTGCATTTCCTGTTGGGGAGGAGTTATATCCCAGAAGTAATGATGACCCGTGGACTGATCACACATAACAGAAGAAACTACAGTTAAACACTAAAAAACTCTAAGCCATCTCCGTGGAGATGTTGCCTGTACAACGGCAAAGAGAATGACTGGGGTAGGCGGAGCCTAGGAGGGATCATGTGACCAGCTTTGCTGGGCTCTTTGCCATTTCCTGTTGGGGAAGAGAATATCCCACAAGTAAGGATGACGCCGTGGACCGGACACACCTATGTTGGAGAAATTAGGTTTATTTTTGGCCTTGAAAGACCTATCCTGAGGAAGGGCGTGGCCCTTACCCCCAGTGATATCAGAGATAATCTCTTTCAAGTCAGGGCCAAACAGCGTTTTCCCCTTGAAAGGAATGTTAAGGAGTTTGTTCTTGGAAGACGCATCAGCTGACCAAGATTTCAACCAAAGCGCTCTGCGCGCCACAATAGCAAACCCAGAATTCTTTGCCGCTAACCTAGCCAATTGCAAAGTGGCGTCTAGGGTGAAAGAATTAGCCAATTTGAGAGCACGGATTCTGTCCATAATCTCCTCATAAGGAGGAGAATCACTATCGATCGCCTTTACTAGCTCATCGAACCAGAAACACGCGGCTGTAGTGACAGGGACAATGCATGAAATTGGTTGTAGAAGGTAACCCTGCTGAACAAACATCTTTTTAAGCAAACCTTCTCATTTTTTATCCATAGGATCTTTGAAAGCACAACTATCTTCTATGGGTATAGTGGTGCGTTTGTTTAAAGTAGAAACCGCTCCCTCGACCTTGGGGACTGTCTGCCATAAGTCCTTTCTGGGGTCGACCATAGGAAACAATTTTTTAAATATGGGGGGAGGGACGAAAGGTATACCGGGCCTTTCCCATTCTTTATTTACAATGTCCGCCACCCGCTTGGGTATAGGAAAAGCTTCTGGGAGCCCCGGGACCTCTAGGAACTTGTCCATTTTACATAGTTTCTCTGGGATGATCAAATTCTCACAATCATCCAGAGTGGATAATACCTCCTTAAGCAGAGCGCGGAGATGTTCCAACTTAAATTTAAATGTAATCACATCGGGTTCAGCTTGTTGAGAAATTTTCCCTGAATCTGAAATTTCTCCCTCAGACAAAACCTCCCTGGCCCCCTCAGACTGGTGTAGGGGCATTTCAGAACCATTATCATCAGCGTCCTCATGCTCTTCAGTGTCTAAAACAGAGCAGTCGCGCTTACGCTGATAAGTGGGCATTTTGGCTAAAATGTTTTTGATAGAATTATCCATTACAGCCGTTAATTGTTGCATAGTAAGGAGTATTGGCGCGCTAGATGTACTAGGGGCCTCCTGAGTGGGCAAGACTCGTGTAGACGAAGGAGGGAATGATGCAGTACCATGCTTACTCCCCTCACCAAAATACCCAGATTAAATGATTCCTCAAGGCTAAATATGTGTAATATATGAATCGATTTAGCCCAGAAAATGTCTACAGTCTTAATAAGCCCTTGTGAAGCCCTTATTTACTGTCTGAATAAAAATGGCTTACCGGATCCCATAGGGAAAATGACAGCTTCCAGCATTACATCGTCTTGTTAGAATGTGTCATACCTCAAGCAGCAAAAGACTGCTCACTGTTCCCCCAACTGAAGTTAATTCCTCTCAACAGTCCTGTGTGGAACAGCCATGGATTTTAGTAACGGTTGCTAAAATCATTTTCCTCTTACAAACAGAAATCTTCATCTCTTTTCTGTTTCAGAGTAAATAGTACATACCAGCACTATTTAAAAATAACAAACTCTTGATTGAATAATAAAAACTACAGTTAAACACTAAAAAACTCTAAGCCATCTCCGTGGAGATGTTGCCTGTACAACGGCAAAGAGAATGACTGGGGTAGGCGGAGCCTAGGAGGGATCATGTGACCAGCTTTGCTGGGCTCTTTGCCATTTCCTGTTGGGGAAGAGAATATCCCACAAGTAAGGATGACGCCGTGGACCGGACACACCTATGTTGGAGAAAAAGTCTTGCTTGAAGAAAATAAAAACTAACATTTTATCACCTCTTTCACTTTACCCTTCCTATTACTTAGAGTAGGCAAAGAGAATGACTGGGGGGGTGGAGTCAAGGGAGGAGCTATATAGACAGCTCTGCTGTGCTGCTCTTTGCCACTTACTGTTAGCAGGAGGATAATTTCCCACAAGTAAAGGATGAATCCGTGGACTTGTCGTATCTTATAAAAGAAAAGATATTCTTTGATAAAAGGACAATAAATGCAAAACTTATTTTATCTCTGTAAGGCTTTTTGTGGATCTTTCCAATAGAGTGACAGTAAAGATTAGATTTTTCTGCAATGTATATCAAACATTGCAGTACATATGCAACTTACCTTTTAATGAAAGAAAAAAACCTCTTTAAACTATCATTTGCACCCCGTGGTCACGTTTTCCCTTAACTGCACACTCTGTCTACTGAATAACCTGTACAATTATACCTCAAGTTTCGATCAAGCTTTTTTTTTTATTCCAGTTTTTAAACAATAGCTGTCATTTTTGCTCCATCAAATGTAAAAGCCCAAGCATGCTTTACTTTGAGGATGATACTTACAATGTGGGATTTACTCCAATTGCTAAATCTATAAATGCTTAAGAGCAACATGAATTAGGAGCTATTTACACACTCTTTAAATATTGAAGAGCTGATAAAAAGAAATAAATATAAGCTTAAAGGGACACTGAACCCAATTTTTTTCTTTCGTGATTCAGATAGAGCAAGCAATTTTAAGCAACTTTATAATTTACTCCTATTAAATTTTCTTCATTCTCTTGCTATCTTTATTTGAAAAAAGACATCTAAGCTTTTTTTGGTTCAGACTATGGACAGCACTTTATTGGTGGATGAATGTATCTACAAATCGGCAAGAAGAACCCAGGTTGATCACCAAAAATGGGCCGGCATCCAAACTTACATTCTTGCATTTCAAATAAAGATACAAAGAGAATGAAGAAAATTTGATAATAGGAGTAAATTCGAAAGTTGCTTAAAATTTCATGCTCTATCTGAATCACGAAAGAAAAAAATAGGGTTCAGTGTCCCTTTAAGATTTAAAATAATGCCCATCCTTGCCCAGAGGATAAAGGGAGAGACTGTTGAAGCAATCCAGGCCACAAAATGGGTGTGGTTAGTGTTTCCGTCAATCCGGTCAAGCTGCTTTATGGATTAATGATTGTAAGGGTGGGCAAAGTAAGAGCACAAAAACAGAATTTATGTTTACCTGATAAATTACTTTCTCCAACGGTGTGTCCGGTCCACGGCGTCATCCTTACTTGTGGGATATTCTCTTCCCCAACAGGAAATGGCAAAGAGCCCAGCAAAGCTGGTCACATGATCCCTCCTAGGCTCCGCCTACCCCAGTCATTCGACCGACGTTAAGGAGGAATATTTGCATAGGAGAAACCATATGATACCGTGGTGACTGTAGTAAAAGAAAATAAATTATCAGACCTGATTAAAAAACCAGGGCGGGCCGTGGACCGGACACACCGTTGGAGAAAGTAATTTATCAGGTAAACATAAATTCTGTTTTCTCCAACATAGGTGTGTCCGGTCCACGGCGTCATCCTTACTTGTGGGAACCAATACCAAAGCTTTAGGACACGGATGAAGGGAGGGAGCAAATCAGGTCACCTAAATGGAAGGCACCACGGCTTGCAAAACCTTTCTCCCAAAAACAGCCTCAGAAGAAGCAAAAGTTAAACACTAAAAAACTCTAAGCCATCTCCGTGGAGATGTTGCCTGTACAACGGCAAAGAGAATGACTGGGGTAGGCGGAGCCTAGGAGGGATCATGTGACCAGCTTTGCTGGGCTCTTTGCCATTTCCTGTTGGGGAAGAGAATATCCCACAAGTAAGGATGACGCCGTGGACCGGACACACCTATGTTGGAGAAAAAAAATATTTTTAGATTCATACATTAACTCAATATGAAACAAAATTCTGACCTGTTGCTTCTTTTTTATGGCCTCGGAAGACCTGTAGCTCTTCTCTAAGGTTGCGAATATCAAACAGTTTGCAGAGGTGATCTCGAGATGCAGTGAGCAGCCAGTTTCCATTCAAGTTCCACTTTACTTCCATTACTGTGTTTTTGTGAGCATGTCTAGATTAAGAAAGCAGAAAAAGAACATGACACCAAACATCAATACCAATATAAAGTTTATATATATATATATACATACATACATAAACACACACATCTACACATACACATATATATATATATATATATATATATATATATATATATATATATATATATATATATATATATATATATAAATAAAATATTTTACCAGGAAGGTAAATATTTTACCAGGAATATATACATATACACACACACATATACATATATACATCTACATACACACACACACATATATATATATATATATATATATATATAAAGCATAGAGACAAAGCGCACTCCTAGGATCCTTATTCAAATACTTTTAATGATGAACGTTTTCAGACGCACAACGTCCGTCCTCAGACCAAAAAGATATTACATAGTACTTACCCCAACACCTCTTAAATGTGACTAACAATCAGTGTGAACCGGCCGGACCAACACGCTCTCCCGAGTAGCTCCGCCCCCGGCGGGTGACGTCATCAGCCCAGGCAACGTGAGTCCGGTCAGTACAATGTATACATAAGTGCACCCTAAATAATAAAACAATAAGACAGAAAGTGAGCATGATGTAAATCAACAAAACACAGTCCTTACAGAATACTGTATATATGGGAGAAATATTGATTGGTTGTGTGTACTGTCCAAAGCGCCACGATCGGTTGTCATAGCAACCGTTAACAACAAAACTTGTTAGGCACATGACAGTAAAACAACCAATGATAGAACCCCAAATACCTCGCAATTTTTTATATCAAATCGAAGCAGTTTAAGACATAAAGGGGGGAAAAAAGGACTTACAAGTTGTTATAATATGTCATCAGCTCTACGTTATAATCAAAGAAAAAAAGCAAAAACGCTGGATGATCATGTGACCCTACCAGGGCCAATCTGATTAGACCCCAGAGCTGAGAATATATACAAATGTAGTCATAACAATATGAATGTGTCATAACTTTAAACATATATACTATATTCATATACCAGACACAGCAAATATATATACACACGCCAAAACTCAGCGTAGAAAAACAAACAATAAATAACAAAATTGCCAAAAATTGCAAAAAGATTGCAAAACATAGCAAAAGAAATAGCATTTAATAGTTATAATAACAACATGTATGGATGTCATTACAGCATGTGCATATCAAAAGAGTCAAAGTTGGACATAAACATAAAATAAAGAATTATTATAATTATGCAAATACTCTAAGACATCTCATCCATGTGTACCTGCAGAGTATTTGATAGCATAACACCAGGATCAGATACACTTAAGGTGAAGACTATATATGGATTATGGCTCTCATTATTAATTTATTTCTTTATGCATCAATGAACTCTCCAAGTGCCAATTCTGTATATATCACCCTCGTAAGGTTATTATGTCCTGGACGTAATGACAAACAGAAAGCTGTTATAGGAAGGCCTGCCAATCCAAATGGAACAACCTAGTGGTGTGACTACTAGGTCAAAAAACTTGTCAGGAAGAGAACAAAAATCCGGAGAGGCGGATATAAAGAAAAAACCACCCCTGATGCCAACAAGATAATGGAAGAGAATATTGTGGTCTATCTTAGTGATCACAATTTAACCACTGTGGAGACTCAAGTTCTAAACAAGGGCCTCACCTTCATCCCCACCACTAAAACAGATTCTTTTGACCTATACATTGATTCCAAAAAGTTCCAGACAACTATTGCTAAAAGAAAAGTTCCATACGAATTGTGAAGAACGTACTCTATTTAGGAGGAAGTCCAAATATACTCCTCAATCCACAAACTCAAGTATCAATACATATATGAGATTGAGTATGAAGGAAATGGAACAGTCGGTCCATGATCACCAAAATGATACATTCAACAACTTCTCCAGGTCTGAATGGGCTGCTCTAAGGTCTCTCACTACTGATAAGAACCTAATTATTCGTGAAGCGGATAAAGGTGGGGCAATAGTTTTACTAAACTATGGAGAGTATAAAGAAGAAATTTTATCACAATTGGAGGATGGTAAGACCTACAAACAGTTATCACAGGTTCCCACTATGCTCTTTAAAAAGAAAATTGACGAATATTTACATATGGTCCATACACAGAACTTACTGGACAAAACAACTGTGAACATCCAAGAATTCCTGTGCTCTATACCCTCCCAAAGATACATAAACGGTTAGAAAAACCACCTGGGAGGCCTATTGTGTCAGCAATAGGCTCGGTCCTACAACCCTTGGCCACGTTTGTGGACAACTTCTTACAACCCATAGTTATGAATATGCCATCTTATTTAAAAGACTCAGCCTCTCTATTATCATTACTGAAGAACATGGATAATATCCAGCCAACAGATCTATTAGTTACTTTGGATGTAACATCGCTATACACTGATTCCACACCAGCAGGGGATGCAGGCTATTTCAAAACAGTTGGCTAGATACCCTTATGTAGGTCCACCAGCTGAACTTTTACTACACCTGTTAGAATTTTGTCTAAGTAAGAACTACTTTAGGTTCGAAAGTAAGTTTTATCTTCAACTAATGGGAACAGCGATGGGGTCCAATGTGGCCCCTTCGTACGCGAACCTCTTTATGGCCATTTTTGAAGAACTTGGGACGGATCTGTTCAGAGATGAACACATAAGGGTCTTCAAACGATATATAGATGACCTTTTTTTGATTTGGAGTGGGAGTGTTGCCCAATTGGAAGACTGGCTTATCCAATTGAATGTAGCTAATGAGGCTTTACAATTCAAAATGATCTACACCAGATAGACTTTCTGGATGTAAGGATATACAAGAACAACAACAAGCTAGAAACTACCTTGTTCCGCAAAGAGACGGATCGCAAAGCTTTGTTACATTTCACAAGCTGTCACCCACCAGCCTTAAAAAGGGCCCTACCCAAGTCACAATTACAGAGAGTGACCAGGATCAATTCAGAAGAGGACAATAAATTGGGCCAATTATCAGAAATGAAAATCCGTTTTGAAGCCCGCCAATATCCGACCAAATTACTTAAGAAACAATGTGAAATGGTGCTGAATGACATCCAAAGAACACCAAGAAAAGAAGAGAATAGGATGACGTTTGTCACCACCTATACGGGTGACAAGAATAGTATGGCTTCAGCAATCAAGAAGAATTGGGAGATTATTAGCAGTGACAATACGCTGCCCCTTCTGAATTCACCTCCACCAAGAATAGGCTACAAAAGGGCAAGATCTTTGAGAGACCACCTAGTCCAGACAGATCCACAACAAGCATACAAAAAGTACACATGGTTGGATACTAACAAACCTGGAGTCTATAGATGTTTGGGTTGCACAACTTGTGGAGGGCTAATTACAGGTCCCTCATTCACACATCCTTACAAGAGGAAAATATTTAAACACAAATATAGGCTTATGTGTACGACTACACACAGTCTATTTACTCCATTGCCCGTGTGGCCTATATTACGTTGGAAAGACGGTTGATGATCTACGTACCCGCATGGCAAACCACCGATCTGCAATTAGATCTGCACTCAAGCAGGGCAACTCGGAGCAACCTGTTACCAGACATTTCCAGCAGTGACAGCACAGGGTATCCGATTTGAAATATACTATAATCGATCATGTGCCACCATTGTCCAGGGGAGGTGATCGCAACACAATATTACTGCAGAAGGAAGCAAGATGGACGTACAATTTACAAACATTGACACCCAAAGGTCTAAACAACCATTTGTATTGGCAGGCCTTCCTATAACAGCTTTCTGTTTATTGTCATTACGTCCAGGACATAATAACCTTACGAGGGTGATATATACAGAATTGGCACTTGGAGAGTTCATTGATGCATAAAGAAATAAATTAATAATGAGAGCCATAATCCATATATAGTCTTCACCTTAAGTGTATCTGATCCTGGTGTTATGCTATCAAATACTCTGCAGGTACACATGGATGAGATGTCTTAGAGTATTTGCATAATTATAATAATTCTTTATTTTATGTTTATGTCCAACTTTGACTCTTTTGATATGCACATGCTGTAATGACATCCATACATGTTGTTATTATAACTATTAAATGCTATTTCTTTTGCTATGTTTTGCAATCTTTTTGCAATTTTTGGCAATTTTGTTATTTATTGTTTGTTTTTCTACGCTGAGTTTTGGCGTGTGTATATATATATTTGCTGTGTCTGGTATATGAATATAGTATATATGTTTAAAGTTATGACACATTCATATTGTTATGACTACATTTGTATATATTCTCAGCTCTGGGGTCTAATCAGATTGGCCCTGGTAGGGTCACATGATCATCCAGCGTTTTTGCTTTTTTTCTTTGATTATAACGTAGAGCTGATGACATATTATAACAACTTGTAAGTCCTTTTTTCCCCCCTTTATGTCTTAAACTGCTTCGATTTGATATAAAAAATTGCGAGGTATTTGGGGTTCTATCATTGGTTGTTTTACTATCATGTGCCTAACAAGTTTTGTTGTTAACGGTTGCTATGACAACCGATCGTGGCGCTTTGGACAGTACGCACAACCAATCAATATTTCTCCCATATATACAGTATTCTGTAAGGACTGTGTTTTGTTGATTTACATCATGCTCACTTTCTGTCTTATTGTTTTATTATTTAGGGTGCACTTATGTATACACTGTACTGACCGGACTCACGTTGCCCGGGCTGATGACGTCACCCGCCGGGGGCGGAGCTACTCGGGAGAGCGTGTTGGTCCGGCCGGTTCACACTGATTGTTAGTCACATTTAAGAGGTGTTGGGGTAAGTACTATGTAATATCTTTTTGGTCTGAGGACGGACGTTGTGCGTCCGAAAACGTTCATCATTAAAAGTATTTAAATAAGGATCCTAGGAGTGCGCTTTGTCTCTATGCTTTGTATGCCTCTTTTGCAGCACCCAGGGCATTGGAATACTAGTTAGCTTGGAGTGCAATCTGTTTCAAATTTATATATACATACATACATACACACACAGGTAGCCCTCAGTTTATGCCGGGGTTAGGTTCCAGAAGGAATGGTTGTAAATCAAATCCGTTGTAAATTGAAACCCAGTTTATAATGTAAGTCAATGGGAAGGGAGGGAGATAGGTTCCAGGCCCCTCTCAAAATTGTCATAAGTAACAGCTAATACATTATTTTTAAAGCTTTGAAATGAAGACTTTAAATGCTAAACAGCATTATAAACCTAATAAAATAATCACACAACACAGACTTCACTTGCATTTTTCGGCAAACAGTTCTTTCTATGCATTCCAATCTGGACTGATTTATAGACAGGAAGATCTTGTTCGTTTGAAATCTGCTCGATAGCTCAGGTCTGGTTAAAACTGATTAATTTCAGCTTGCTTGGCTTTGCTGCAACACAAGTGGACTGGAAAAAAAGGTTGTTATTCCAAAACGGTGTAAATTGAACCGTTGTAAAACGAGGACCACCTGTGTGTGTGTATATATATACATATATATATATATATACATACATATATATATATACATACATATATATATATATACATACACATATACACATATACATACACACATATACATACACACATATACATACACACATATACATACACATATACATATACATACACATATACATACACATATACATATATATACACATACATATATATACACATATACATACACATATACATATGCATATATATACACATATACATATATATACACATATACATATATATACACATATACATATATATACACATATACATATATATACACATATACATACATATATATACACATATACATACATATATATATACATACACATATATATATATACATACACATACATACATACACCTACATACATACACCTAAGGAATTATTCCAATAACTCAGACTATACTACTCGAAGCCATGATCTAATAAAGAGGCTGGAATAAAGAGGATATAAAAAAGTAGTAATAAGCAAAGCCAAACTAGAAGTTGACAGTCTAGAGAGAAAGACTATTATTGGACAAACCAAGATCTAAAACACCGAGCATGAACAAAATAATTTCGGAATGTGTAACTTTTGTTACGCAATATTCATCTGACTACGATGATATATGTAAAATTATCCAGAAATATTTGCCCATGCTTCGGGCCGATGATGGTCTAGTGAGGACAATAGAGCAAGTATGCAGATTCTCCTATAGGAGAGGGGTTACCATAGGTAACAAGATTTCACCTAGCATTCTACCCACTAAAAGAGCTACAAAGCTCCTGGCTAGATGCAAAAGGTATGTTTAGATGTGGATATAGCGCTTGTATTCCTTGTTCATTCATACAGAGAGGAGTTATTTTTCAATCCCTCTCCACAGAAACAATACAATCTGAAATCATGTGTAAACTGTAGAACTAAAAATGCCATATATGTCATATGGTGTACTTGCACAAATAAGCAAAATGTAGGGTGTACCTCTAGAGAAGTCAGAGAAAGGATCAGACAGCATTTGTCTGACATCAAAAGGTCTGGGGCCCGATCCGATATGCAGCGTCGCCCGTAAAAGCCGGCGACTCCAAATTTTGCGCTGGTTTGGTATCACATATACGGCAAAGCATACAACTTACGCGCGTATATTTCTGCCTTCGCCCGTATTATTTTTACCCATAGACTGACATACAAAACACGCGCAGTTTGGTATCCAATTTACAGCTTAAGGACTTACGCGCGCAGATTTCAGAAAATCTACTCCATTCTCATCTCGCCACAAATATCAGGCACAGGAACCCTTGCACTGACTAAAAAACCAACGTAACTCCCTGGAAGCCTTAAACACATACATTTCAGCAGCATCTCAAGGTTAAAGGGACAGTATACTATTATATTTCTTTGTTAAGGTTTATTTGTGTATTTCAAATAGTTTGAAGCCACAACATAAAATGGATTGAGCTTGTAGGTACTTTATCACATTGTGGACATATACTTGCTTATTTACTTTCAATTGGATTACCTTCATCTCTTTAGAACCCACTGGAGTGAAATTTATTCTAATGCTAACACAGCTTGGCACGGATGCCAAAATATATAAAGGGACAGTCAAGTCCAAAGAAAACCTTCTTTTAAATAGGGCATGTTATTTCAAACTAGTTTCAGATTTAATTAGAACACTTGCTTTGTTCTCTTGGTATTCTTAGTTGAAAGCAAAACCTAGGATGGCTCATATGATCATTTCTAACACCTTCTTGAAGGCTGCCTCTTTGCAATTGTGTCAAAACAATCACAGACACCACATCCTCTCACCTGCAGACTTAAAACACCTGATAATGCCCACCCTATCAGTAACATCACAACTATATATACCAATGTGTCAATTTATAATGGATGTGAGATACATTGATTTACATCTTACAAGTGAATATTACTATATGTACCCTTCAGAAACAACTATTGTGGATGTAAGTTATAGTACAAGAATGTCAGAAACAGGTTAATATTAACTTTTTTGGGCCATTTCCACACAGGCCTTATTATATGTTTAAACAATATTAGTGTACTAAAACACCCCCCACATGGATGTGGATGACAATTATATGGTAAATAACAGAGGACAAGATTTATGGTGAACTATAAGAATATTTTTTTTTTTTTTTAGGCTTCTTGGATGAGGGGGCTGAGGTGACTGGAGTGGATTTCCTGGTTTGGGAAGATTCAGATGATTCTGCTGGAGTGCTGGCCACAGATGATAGGCTGGAGGCAGTGTCCTGCTAGTGTGTGAAGTGCTCAACCAACACACCCAAGAGTTGGTTTTGTTCCCGCCATCTATTGTCAATCTGCATATCAGAAATAACTCAGCATCTGCGACTGGTTTTGTACAATTGCAGTTAATGATGCTGCCATGTCCCTCTGCAGCTCTATGCTACGCTGGAGTAACCTCTGTTGGCTCCTGTGAAATCTGTGTTGGCCTTTTTGTCTGCTCTCGCAGCTTATGAGCCTCCTCTATAGTGAGATGCATTCCTCGCCCAGGGGAGAATACAGTGGATCTACAGGCTCTTGAGCAGCAGTGATTCTAGGTGCAGGTTCAGCTCCAGCTGCCGGTGCTTCAGGGACAACGTCAGCTGCCGGTGCTTCAGGGACAACGTCAGCTGCCGGTGCTTCAGGGACAACGTCAGCTGCCGGTGCTTCAGGGACAACGTCAGCTGCCGGTGCTTCAGGGACAACGTCAGCTGCCGGTGCTTCAGGGACAACGTCAGCTGCCGGTGCTTCAGGGACAACGTCAGCTGCCGGTGCTTCAGGGACAACGTCAGCTGCCGGTGCTTCAGGGACAACGTCAGCTGCCGGTGCTTCAGGGACAACGTCAGCTGCCGGTGCTTCAGGGACAACGTCAGCTGCCGGTGCTTCAGGGACAACGTCAGCTATATGCTCATCTGTGGATGGTGGAGCTCTCCCAAGGGAAGCGGATGGTGGAGCTCTCAGGCTGGTTTGGTAGTCCCATTGACGACTAGTGTGTGACCACTCAGTCTGTCGAGTTTGCATTTCTTGCGACATCCCCTGTGTGGAAAAGCCATAACTGGCTTGATATTGTGTTGGGGGGGGACATGGACCCTTGGTGGCTGACTTGGCTCCCCCTCAAAGCCAAAAGGATATTCCTCAGGCCAGGTATCTTGCCAGGGGTCGTATGCCAATGGTGGTGGCATAACTTCTGGGTCCTCAACGGAGGCAATCCAACCCTGCTCATGCCTGGGAGGATACTGTCCATGTTGCTGCCTGAAGACTGGTGGTGGAGGTGGCTGCATGGCTGTGACTGGTGGTGGAGGTGGCTGCATGGCTGTGACTGGTGGTGGAGGTGGCTGCATGGCTGTGACTGGTGGTGGAGGTGGCTGCATGCCTGTGACTGGTGGTGGAGGTGGCTGCATGCCTGTGACTTGTGGTGGAGGTGGCTGCATGCCTGTTTGCAGCCTGGTGACAGGAGGTTCTGTGGAGGAGTCAAATGATGATAGGGATTAGTACAGTCATATATATGTCCATGTGGGCATACAATGTACATTGATACATGCTAGGGACAATACTCATTCTCATGTCAAACTGTATAACATGCATGTGCACAATGTGATTTGTGATATGAGGGATTTTAATCTGCACAGTATACAGGTATGTTTATCATACAATAGTTATGTGTACATGTCAATGATGGAAAAATGTGTTCTTTAAGTGACACTATGGTCACACAATTTACTTTAGCCTGATGTAGGCACAGAACCTGCTTTCGGAACTAAAAGTATTGTGATGGCTATAGTGTCAATTAACTGAAAACTCAACATGTTGCTTGTGGCCTGTGTTACTATGAGACATGTTAGTATTGCACTATTCCACCTCATATCATGAATTGCATTGTGTTAAGTAGCATTAATGTGAAATATAATTGTAGATGTTTTTGTTAGTAGGCCAAATACCATGCTCCTCATTGTGTACATGTATGTGTGACATTAAAGGATGTTATATCGCAAATACATATAATACTGGTGTGTGGGATGTTACTCACCAGCATGAGGTACTGTGGTTGCAGCCCCTGAGTCACGAGCCCCTGGAAGTCCACGGACTGCTGTGATACTCAGGGACCTGCGTATCTCCTGCCAGGTGTTGTATTCGGTTTCCAGAGGTGGACCACCGCCTGTTTCCCTCTGGTGCATGGCTTCCTGCCCCATCTTCTCTTTCACCCACCTCTTTTAAGTCCCTCGCCAGTCCTCCTCTGCGGGGCCACACTGTTTACAGCATACTATACCGCCAACCATGCTGTCTTACGTATTCGGGCAACGCCTTTGCCCTTCTCCTGGCCAAAGAGGGCACTGTGGTTGTCCATGATGGCCTGGACTAGCGCAACATTCTCATCAAATGAGAAGTTTGGGCATCTCATGCGCTCCTCCTCTGTGGCCACCTGGCTTCCTCCCTGGGATGTCCCTGGTGTGGGTTCCTCCCTACCCTCTCCCTCCTCCTCCCTTCTGTCCCCATGTGCACCCTCTGTCCCTCTTCTAAGTGTGCCTGGTCTCTGGGCATCTCCCCTCCCATCATCCCTTCTAACTCTCCCTCTCCCCACTCCACTAACTCCCTGACGGGGACCCCGCTGCTCCTCCTGTCCGCTACAATACTCCTCTCCCTGCAACTCCGCTCCCCTCCTCCCCACCTCTCCCTGCCATCCTCAAACTACACACACTCACACTCACTCCCAGTTCAATCGCACACAATCACAACCAAACACTCAGCCTATCACACTGTAAAATTGAAATAAAATGTGTGAGGTGTTAGAAAAAAAAAGTGTTGTGTATTTTGTATATGTATGTATGCAATATGTGTGCAATATGTAAAAAAACAATATATCTAAGAACTTACCTGATAAATTCATTTCTTTCATATTAGCAAGAGTCCATGAGCTAGTGACGTATGGGATATACATTCCTACCAGGAGGGGCAAAGTTTCCCAAACCTCAAAATGCCTATAAATACACCCCTCACCACACCCACAATTCAGTTTAACGAATAGCCAAGAAGTGGGGTGATAAGAAAGGAGCGAAAGCATCAAAAATAAGGAATTGGAATAATTGTGCTTTATACAAAAAAATCATAACTACCACAAAAAAGGGTGGGCCTCATGGACTGTTGCTAATATGAAAGAAATGAATTTATCAGGTAAGTTCTTACATAAATTATGTTTTCTTTCATGTAATTAGCAAGAGTCCATGAGCTAGTGACGTATGGGATAGCAGATACCCAAGATGTGGAACTTCCACGCAAGAGTCACTAGAGAGGGAGGGATAAAATAAAGACAGCCAATTCCGCTGAAAAAATAATCTACAACCCAAATCTAAAAAATGAAATAATAAGCAGCAGAATCAAACTGAAACAGCTGCCTGAAGTACTTTTCTACCAAAAACTGCTTCTGAAGAAGAGAAAACATCAAAATGGTAGAATTTAGTAAAAGTATGCAAAGAAGACCAAGTTGCTGCTTTGCAAATTTGATCAACAGAAGCTTCATTCCTAAAAGCCCAGGAAGTAGAAACTGACCTAGTAGAATGAGCCGTAATCCTTTGAGGCGGGGATTTACCAGACTCTACATAAGCATGATGAATCAAAGACTTTAACCAAGATGTCAAAGAAATGGCAGAAGCCTTCTGACCTTTCCTGGAACCAGAAAAGATAACAAATAGACTAGAAGTCTTTCTAAAACCTTTAGTAGCTTCAACATAATATTTCAAAGCTCTTACTACATCTTAAGAATGTAAAGATCTCTCCAGAGAATTCTTAGGATTAGGACACAATGAAGGGACAACAATTTCTCTACTAATGTTGTTAAAATTCACAACCTTAGGTAAAAATTTAAATGAAGTCCGCAACACTGCCTTATCCTGATGAAAACTCAGAAAAGGAGATTCACAAGAAAGAGCAGATAATTCAGAAACTCTTCTAGCAGAAGAGATGGCCAAAAGGAACAACACTTTCCAAGAGAATGCATAGGTTCAGACGGAGGAGCCTGTAAAGCCCTCAGAACCAAATTAAGACTCCAAGGAGGAGAGATTGACTTAATGACAGGCTTGATACGAACCAAAGCCTGTACAAAACAATGAATATAAGGATGATTAGCAATCTTTCTGTGGAAAAGAACAGAAAGAGAAGAGATTTGACCTTTCAAAGAGCTTGCGGACAAACCCTTATCCAAACCATCCTGAAGAAACTGTAAAATTCTAGGAATTCTAAAAGAATGCCAAGAGAATTTATGAGAAGAACACCAAGAAATGTAAGTCTTCCAGACTCGGTAATAAATCTTTCTAGACACAGATTTACGAGCCTGTAACATAGTATTAATCACTGAGTCAGAGAAACCCCTATGACTAAGAATCAAGCGTTCAATCTCCATACCTTCAAATTTAATGATTTGAGATCCTGATGGAAAAATGGGCCTTGAGATAGAAGGTCTGACCTTAACGGAAGTGGCCAAGGTTGGCAACTTGCCATCCGAACGAGATACGCATACCAAAACCTGTGAGGTCATGCTGGAGCCACCAGCAATACAAACGAACGTACCATTAGAATTTTGGAAATCACTCTTGGAAGAAGAACTAGAGGCGGAAAGATATAAGCAGGTTGATAATTCCAAGGAAGCGACAACGCGACCACTGCTTCCGCCTGAGGATCACTGGATATGGACAGATATCTGGGAAGTTTCTTGTTTAGGTGAGAGGCCATCAGATCTATTTCTGGAAGTCCCCAGATTTGAACAATCTGAAGAAATACCTCTGGGTGAAGAGACCATTCGCCCGAATGTAACGTCTGGCGACTGAGATAATCCGCTTCCCAATTGTCTACACCTGGGATGTGAATCGCAGAAATTAGACAGGAGCTGGATTCCGCCCATAAAAGTATCCGAGAAACTTCTTTCATAGCCTGAGGACTGCGAGTCTGACCTTGATGATTGACATACGCCACGGTTGTGACATTGTCTGTCTGAAAACAAATAAACGATTCTCTCTTCAGAAGAGGCCAGAACTGAAGAGCTCTGAAAATCGCACGGAGTTCCAAAAATGTTGATTGGTAATTTCGCCTCCTGAAATTCACAAACCCCCTGTGCTGTCAGAGATCCCCATACAGCTCCCCAACCTGAAAGACTTGCATCTGTTGAGATCACAGTCCAGGTTGGACGAACAAAAGAGGCCCCTTGAATTAGACGATGGTGATTCAACCACCAAGTCAGAGAAGATCGAACATTGGGATTTAAGGATATTAATTGTGATATCTTTGTATAATCCCTGCACCACTGGTTCAGCATACAAAGTTGGAGAGGTCTCATGTGAAAACGAGCAAAAGGGATCGCGTTCGATGCAGCAGTCATGAGACCTAGAATTTCCATGCACAAAGCTACCGAAGGGAACGATTGAGACTGAAGGTTTTGACAAGCTGAAACCAACTTCAGACGTCTCTTTTCTGTTAGAGACAAAGTCATGGACACAATCTATTTGAAAACCCAAAAAGGTTACCTTTGAGGAATCAAGGAACTCTTTGGTAAATTGATCCTCCAACCATGTCTTTGAAGAAACACAAGTTGATTCGTATGAGATTCTGCAGAATGTAAAGACTGAGCAAGTACCAAGATATCGTCCAAATAAGGAAATACCGCAATACCCTGTTCTCTGATTACAGAGAGAAGGGCACCGAGAACCTTTGAAAAGATCCTTGGAGCTGTTGCTAGGCGGAAGAGCAACAAACTGGTAATGCTTGTCTAGAAAAGAGAATCTCAGGAACTGATAGTGATCTGGATGAATTGGAATATGAAGATATGCATCCTATAAGTCTATTGTAGACATATAATGCCCTTGCTGAACAAAAGGCAGAATAGTCCTTAGTCACCATTTTGAATGTTGGTATCCTTACATAACGATTCAATATTTTTAGATCCAGAACTTGTCTGAAGGAATTCTCCTTCTTTGGTACAATGAATAGATTTGAGTAAAACCCCAGACCCCGTTCCAGAACTGGAACAGGCACAATTATCCCAGCCAACTCTAGGTCTGAAACACATTTCAGAAACGCCTGATCCTTCACTGGGTTTACTGGAATGCGTGAGAGAAAAAATCTTCTCACAGGCGGCCTTACTTTGAAACATATTCTGTACCCTTGTGAAACAATGTTCTGAATCCAAAGACTGTGAATCAAATTGATCCAAACATCTTTGAAAAATCGTAACCTGCCCCCTACCAGCTGTGCTGGAATGAGGGCCGCACCTTCATGCGGATTTGGGAGCTGGTTTTGACTTTCTAAAAGGCTTGGATTTATTCCAGACTGGAGAAGGTTTCCAAACGGAAACCGTTCCTTTAGGGGAAGGGTCAGGCTTCTGTTCCTTATTCTGACGAAAGGAACGAAAACGATTAGCAGCCCTATATTTACCTTTAGATTTTTTGTCCTGAGGCAAAAAGGTTCCTTTCCCCCCAGTAACAGTTGAAATTATAGAATCCAACTGTGAACCAAATAATGTATTACCTTGGAAAGAAAGAGAAAGCAATGCATTCCAAGATTTAAGCCATAAAGCTCTTCTAGCTAAAATAGCTAAAGACATATACCTGACATCAATTCAAATGATATCAAAAATGGCATCACAAATAAAGTTATTAGCATGTTGAATAAGTTTAACAATGCCATAAGCATTATGGACTGACACTTGTTGCGCTAAAGCCTCCAACCAGAAAGTGGAAGCGGCAGCAACATCAGCCAAAGAAATAGCAGGTCTAAGAAGATTACCTGAACATAAATAAGCTCTCCTTAGAAAGGATTCAAGCTTCCTATCTAAAGGATCCTTAAAGGAAGTACTATCCGCCGTAGGAATAGTAGTAAGTTTAGCAAGAGTAGAGATAGCCCCATCAACTTTAGGGATTTTGTCCCAAAACTCTAATCTATCAGATGGCACAGGGTACAATTTCTTAAACCTTTGAGAAGGAGTAAATGAAGTACCCAGACTATTCCATTCCCTAGAAATTACTACTGAAATAGCATCAGGAACTGGAAAAACTTCTGGAATAACTACATGAGGTTTAAAAACCGAATTTAAACGCTTAGTAGATTTAGTATCAAGAGGACTAGACTCCTCCATATCTAATGCAATCAACACTTCTTTAAGTAAAGAACGAATAAACTCCATCTTAAATAAATATGAAGATTTATCAGTGTCAATATCTGAGGCAGAATCTTCTGAACCAGATAGATCCTCATCAGAAACAGATAAGTCAGAATGATGCGGTCACTTAAAAATTCATCTGAAATATGAGAAGTTTTAAAAGACCTTTTACGTTTACTGGAAGGAGGAATAACAGACAGAGCCTTCCTAATAGAATTAGAAACAAATTCTTTTACATTAACAGAGACATCCTGAACATTAGATGTTGAAGGAAAAACAACAGGTAAAGGATTATTACTAATGGAGACATTATCTGCGTTAGAAAGTTTATCATGACAACTAACACAAACTACAGCCGGAGGAACAGTTACCAAAAGTTTACAACAAATGCACTTAGCTTTGGTAGAACCAACATCAGGCAGCGTCTTTCCAGAAGTAGATTCTGATCCAGGGTCAGGTTGTGACATCTTGCAATATGTAATAGAAAAAACAACATATAAGGCAAAATTATCAAATTCCTTAAATGACAGTTTAAAAAAAAGTGAGACTTAAATAATGTGAAAAAAAGTGGAAACAAGTATGACGCCCACATTTTTTGGCGCCAAGTACAACGCCCATATTTTTGGCGCCAAGTATGAGGCCACATCCTCTGTCGCCGAAAACAACGCCCACATTTTTTGGCGCAAAAAAAACAGAATTTATGCTTACCTGATAAATTACTTTCTCCAACGGTGTGTTCGGTCCACGGCGTCATCCTTACTTGTGGGATATTCTCTTCCCCAACAGGAAATGGCAAAGAGTCCCAGCAAAGCTGGCCATATAGTCCCTCCTAGGCTCCGCCCACCCCAGTCATTCGACCGACGGACAGGAGGAAATATATATAGGAGAAACCATATGGTACCGTGGTGACTGTAGTTAGAGAAAATAATTCATCAGACCTGATTAAAAAAACCAGGGCGGGCCGTGGACCGGACACACCGTTAGAGAAAGTAATTTATCAGGTAAGCATAAATTCTGTTTTCTCCAACATTGGTGTGTCCGGTCCACGGCGTCATCCTTACTTGTGGGAACCAATACCAAAGCTTTAGGACACGGATGAAGGGAGGGAGCAAATCAGGTTACCTAAACGGAAGGCACCACAGCTTGCAAAACCTTTCTCCCAAAAATAGCCTCCGAAGAAGCAAAAGTATCAAATTTGTAAAATTTGGCAAAAGTGTGCAGTGAAGACCAAGTCGCTGCCTTACATATCTGGTCAACAGAAGCCTCGTTCTTGAAGGCCCATGTGGAAGCCACAGCCCTAGTGGAGTGAGCTGTGATTCTTTCAGGAGGCTGCCATCCGGCAGTCTCATAAGCCAATCGCATAATCCTTTTAAGCCAAAAGGAAAGAGAGGTAGCAGTCGCTTTTTGACCTCTCCTTTTACCAGAATAAACAACAAACAAGGAAGATGTTTGTCTGAAATCTTTAGTAGCCTCTAAATAGAACTTTAGAGCACGGACAACGTCCAAATTGTGTAACAAACGTTCCTTCTTTGAAACTGGATTCGGACACAAAGAAGGTACAACTATCTCCTGGTTAATATTTTTGTTAGAAACAACTTTCGGAAGAAAACCAGGCTTAGTACGCAAAACCACCTTATCTGCATGGAACACCAGATAGGGCGGAGAACACTGCAGAGCAGATAACTCTGAAACTCTTCTAGCAGAAGAAATTGCAACCAAAAACAAAACTTTACAAGATAGTAACTTAATATCTATGGAATGTAAAGGTTCAAACGGAACCCCTTGAAGAACTGAAAGAACTAGATTTAGACTCCAGGGAGGAGTCAAAGGTCTGTAAACAGGCTTGATTCTAACCAGAGCCTGAACAAATGCTTGAACATCTGGCACAGCTGCCAGTCTTTTGTGCAGTAAGACAGATAAAGCAGAGATCTGTCCCTTTAGAGAACTTGCAGATAATCCTTTCTCCAAACCTTCTTGTAGAAAGGATAGAATCTTAGGAATTTTTATCTTGTTCCATGGGAATCCTTTGGATTCACACCAACAGATATATTTTTTCCATATTTTATGGTAAATTTTTCTAGTTACAGGCTTTCTAGCCTGGATCAGAGTATCTATTACAGAATCTGAAAACCCATGCTTAGATAAAATCAAGCGTTCAATCTCCAAGCCGTCAGTTGGAGGGAAACCAGATTCGGATGTTCGAATGGACCCTGAACAAGAAGGTCCTGTCTCAAAGGTAGCTTCCATGGTGGAGCCGATGACATATTCACCAGGTCTGCATACCAAGTCCTGCGTGGCCACGCAGGAGCTATCAAGATCACCGAGGCCCTCTCCTGATTGATCCTGGCTACCAGCCTGGGAATGAGAGGAAACGGTGGAAACACATAAGCTAGGTTGAAGGTCCAAGGTGCTACTAGTGCATCTACTAGGGTCGCCTTGGGATCCCTGGATCTGGACCCGTAGCAAGGAACCTTGAAGTTCTGACGAGACGCCATCAGATCCATATCTGGAATGCCCCATAATTGAGTTATTTGGGCAAAGATTTCCGGATGGAGTTCCCACTCCCCCGGATGGAATGTCTGACGACTCAGAAAATCCGCTTCCCAATTTTCCACTCCTGGGATGTGGATCGCAGACAAGTGGCAGGAGTGATCCTCCGCCCATTGAATTATTTTGGTCACTTCTTTCATCGCCAGGGAACTCCTTGTTCCCCCCTGATGATTGATATATGCAACGGTCGTCATGTTGTCTGATTGGAACCTTATGAATTTGGCCTTTGCTAGTTGAGGCCAAGCTCTGAGAGCATTGAATATCGCTCTCAGTTCCAGAATGTTTATCGGGAGAAGAGACTCTTCCCGAGACCATAGACCCTGAGCTTTCAGGTATTCCCAGACCGCGCCCCAGCCCACTAGACTGGCGTCGGTCGTGACAATGACCCACTCTGGTCTGCGGAAGCTCATTCCCTGGGACAGATTGTCCAGGGTCAGCCACCAACGGAGTGAATCTCTGGTCTTTTGATCTACTTGAATCATCGGAGACAAGTCCGTATAATCCCCATTCCACTGTTTGAGCATGCACAGTTGTAATGGTCTTAGATGAATTTGTGCAAAAGGAACTATGTCCATTGTTGCAACCATCAATCCTATTACTTCCATGCACTGCGCTATGGAAGGACGAGGAACAGAATGAAGTACTTGACAAGAGCTTAGAAGTTTTGATTTTCTGACCTCTGTCAGAAAAATCCTCATTTCTAAGGAATCTATTATTGTTCCCAAGAAGGGAACTCTTGTCGACGGAGACAGAGAACTTTTTTCTTTGTTCACCTTCCATCCGTGAGATCTGAGAAAGGCTAGGACGATGTCCGTATGAGCCTTTGCTTTTGACAGGGACGACGCTTGTATTAGGATGTCGTCCAAGTAAGGTACTACTGCAATGCCCCTTGATCTTAGAACCGCTAGAAGGGACCCTAGTACCTTTGTGAAAATCCTTGGAGCAGTGGCTAATCCGAATGGAAGTGCCACAAACTGGTAATGCTTGTCCAGAAAAGCGAACCTTAGGAACTGATGATGTTCCTTGTTGATAGGAATATGTAGGTATGCATCCTTTAAATCCACGGTAGTCATAAATTGACTTTCCTGGATGGTGGGTAGGATCGTTCGAATAGTTTCCATTTTGAACGATGGTACCCTGAGAAATTTGTTTAGGATCTTCAAATCCAAAATTGGTCTGAATGTTCCCTCTTTTTTGGGAACTACGAACAGATTGGAATAAAATCCCATTCCTTGTTCTCTTATTGGAACTGGATGTATCACTCCCATCTTTAACAGGTCTTCTACACAATGTAAGAATGCCTGTCTCTTTATTTGGTTTGAGGATAAGTGAGACCTGTGGAACCTTCCCCCTTGGGGGTAGTTCCTTGAATTCCAGGAGATAACCTTGAGAAACTATTTCTAGCGCCCAAGGATCCTGAACATCTCATGCCCAAGCCTGAGCAAAGAGAGAGAGTCTGCCCCCCACTAGATCCGGTCCCGGATCGGGGGCTATCCCTTCATGCTGTTTTGGTAGCAGTGATAGGCTTCTTGGCCTGCTTACCCTTGTTCCAGCCTTGCATTGGTTTCCAGGCTGGTTTGGGTTGTGAGGCATTACCCTCTTGTTTAGAGGATGCAGAATTAGAGGCTGGTCCGTTTCTGCAAAAGGGACGAAAATTAGGCTTATTTTTAGCCTTAAAAGACCTATCCTGTGGGAGGGCGTGGCCCTTTCCCCCAGTGATGTCTGAAATAATCTCTTTCAATTCTGGTCCAAATAGAGTTTTACCTTTGAAAGGGATGTTAAGCAATTTTGTCTTGGAAGACACATCCGCTGACCAAGACTTTAGCCAAAGCGCTCTGCGCGCCACGATAGCAAACCCTGAATTTTTCGCCGCTAATCTAGCTAATTGCAAAGCGGCATCTAAAACAAAAGAGTTAGCCAATTTAAGTGCGTGAACTCTGTCCATAACCTCCTCATATGGAGTTTCTCTACTGAGCGACTTTTCTAGTTCCTCAAACCAGAAACACGCTGCCGTAGTGACAGGAACAATGCATGAAATTGGTTGTAGAAGGTAACCTTGTTGTACAAAAATCTTTTTAAGCAAACCTTCTAATTTTTTATCCATAGGATCTTTAAAAGCACAACTATCTTCGATAGGAATAGTAGTGCGTTTGTTTAGAGTAGAAACTGCTCCCTCGACCTTGGGGACTGTCTGCCATAAGTCCTTTCTGGGGTCGACTATAGGAAATAATTTCTTAAATATAGGGGGGGGGGGACAAAAGGTATACCGGGCTTTTCCCACTCTTTATTTACTATGTCCGCCACCCGCTTGGGTATAGGAAAAGCGTCGGGGGGCACCGGAACCTCTAGGAACTTGTCCATCTTACATAATTTCTCTGGAATGACCAAATTGTCACAATCATCCAGAGTAGATAACACCTCCTTAAGCAGTGCGCGGAGATGTTCTAATTTAAATTTAAATGTCACAACATGAGGTTCAGCTTGATGAGAAAGTTTTCCTGAATCTGAGATTTCTCCATCAGACAAAACCTCCCTCATGGCCCCTACAGATTGGTGTGAGGGTATGTCAGAACAATTATCATCAGCGCCCTCTTGCTCTTCAGTGTTTAAAACAGAGCAATCGCGCTTTCTCTGATAAGTAGGCATTTTGGATAAAAGATTTGCTATGGAGTTATCCATTACAGCCGTTAATTGTTGCATGGTAATAAGTATTGGCGCACTAGATGTACTAGGGGCCTCCTGTATGGGCAAAACTGGTGTAGACACAGTAGGGGATGATGTAGTATCATGTTTACTCCCCTCATTAGAGGAATCATCTTGGGCAATATCATTATTTGTGGCATTACTGTCCTTACTTTGTTTGGACGCTATGACACAATTATCACATAAATTTAAATGGGGAGACACATTGGCTTTCATACATATAGAACATAGCTTATCTGAAGGTACAGACATGTTAAACAGGCTTAAACTTGTCAACAAAGCACAAAAAACGTTTCAAAATAAAACCGTTACTGTCTCTTTAAATTTCAAACTGAAAACACTTTATTACTGAATATGAGAAAAAGTATGAAGGAATTGTTCAAAAATTACCAAAATTTCACCAGTGTCTTAAAGCATTAAAAGTATTGCACACCAAATTTCAGAGCTTTAACCCTTAAAATAACGGAACCGGAGCCGTTTTTAAATTTAACCCCTATACAGTCCCAGCTATAGTCTTTGCTGAGACCCAACCAAGCCCAGAGGGGAATACGATACCAAATGACGCCTTCTAGAAGCTTTTTTAGTGATTCTTAGCTCCTCACACATGCATCTGCATGCCCTGCTCTCCAAAAGCAACTGCGCAGTAATGGCGCGAAAATGAGGCTCAGTCTATAACTAGAAAGGCCCCCAGACTAAAAAAGGTGTCCAACACAGTGCCTGCCGTTTTTTAAACGTTCCCCAAGATTATAAATGCCAATTGTTAGCTAGAATCTGAATAATATGCCCCAATAAAGCAATCGATTTAGCCCATAAAAATGTCTACCAGTTTTTAAGCCCTTTTTAAGCCCTTTATTCTTTTATGTTTGACTAAGAAAATGGCTTACCGGTCCCCATGAGGGGAAATGACAGCCTTCCAGCATTACTCAGTCTTGTTAGAAATATGGCTAGTCATACCTTAAGCAGAAAAAGTCTGCTAACTGTTTCCCCCAACTGAAGTTACTTCATCTCAACAGTCTTATGTGGAAACAGCAATCGATTTTAGTTACTGTTTGCTAAAATCATCTTCCTCTTACAAACAGAAATCTTCATCCTTTTCTGTTTCAGAGTAAATAGTACATACCAGCACTATTTTAAAATAACAAACACTTGATAGAAGAATAAAAACTACATTAAAACACCAAAAAACTCTTAACCATCTCCGTGGAGATGTTGCCTGTGCAACGGCAAAGAGAATGACTGGGGTGGGCGGAGCCTAGGAGGGACTATATGGCCAGCTTTGCTGGGACTCTTTGCCATTTCCTGTTGGGGAAGAGAATATCCCACAAGTAAGGATGACGCCGTGGACCGGACACACCAATGTTGGAGAAACGTCTGTAACACACATGCGTCAAAAAATGACGCAACCACGAACAAACTTCCGGCATCAACTATGGCGCCGGAAATGACAAAATTTTGCGGCAAAAAAGTTTGCGCCAAGAATGACGCAATAAATTGAAGCATTTTCTGCCCCCACAAGCCTAACAGCCCGCAGGGAAAAAAGTCAATTGAAAATTTTTAAGGTAAGAAAAAAATATTTATTCATATGCATTATCCCAAAATAATGAAACTGACAGTCTGAATGAAGGAATACCGATTATCCTGAATCATGGCAAATATAAGTTTAACACATATATTTGGAACTTTACATATAAAGTGCCCAACGATTGCTTAGAGTGTCATAAATAAAATAAGACTTACTTACCCTAAGACACTCATCTACATATAGTAGATAGCCAAACCAGTACTGAAACGAGAATCAGTAGAGGTAATGGTATATAAGAGTATATCGTCGATCTGAAAAGGGAGGTAGGAGAAGAAATCTCTACGACCGAAAACAGAGAACCTATGAAATAGATCCCCTAGAGGAAGACCATTGTATTCAAATAGGCCATACTCTCTTCACATCCCTCTGACATTCACTGCACTCTGAGAGGAAAACCGGGCTTCAGCCTGCTGTGAAGCGCATATCAACGTAGAATCTAGCACAAACTTACTTAACCACCTCCATGGGAGGCAAAGTTTGTAAAACTGAATTGTGGGTGTGCTGAGGGGTGTATTTATAGGCATTTTGAGGTTTGGGAAACTTTGCCCCTCCTGGTAGGAATGTATATCCCATACGTCACTAGCTCATGGACTCTTGCTAATAACATGAAAGAATTAATTTATGCTTACCCGATAAATTTATTTCTCTTGCAATGTATCGAGTCCACGGATTCAACCTTACTTGTGGGATATTCTCCCCTACAGGAAGTGGCAAAGAGAGCACCCACAGCAGAGCTGCCTATATAGCTCCCCCCTTAGCTCCACCCTACAGTCATTCGACCGAAGGCTAGGAAGAAAAAGGAGAAACCATAGGGTGCAGTGGTGACTGAAAGTTTAAAAATAAAAATATATATGCCTGTCTTAAAAAAACAGGGCGGGCCGTGGACTTGATACATCACAAGAGAAATAAATTTATCAGGTAAGCATAAATTATGTTTTCTTTTGTAAGATGTATCAAGTCCACGGATTCATCCTTACTTGTGGGATACCAATACCAAACCTTTAGGACACGGATGAAGGGAGGGACAAGACAGGGACCTTAAACGGAAGGCACCACTGCTTGTAAAACCTTTCTCCCAAAAATAGCCTCCGAAGAAGCGAAAGTATCGAATTTGTAAAATTTGGAAAAAGTATGAAGCAAAGACCAAGTCGCCGCCTTACAAATCTGTTCAACAGAAGCCTCATTTTTATAAGCCCATGTGGAAGCCACAGCTCTAGTAGAATGAGCAGTAATCCTTTCAGGAGGCTGCCGTCCAGCAGTCTCATAGGCTAAACGGATGATGCTTTTCAGCCAAAAGGAAAGAGAGGTAGCCGTAGCCCTTTGACCTCTCCGCTTACCAGAATAAACAACAAACAAAGAAGATGTTTGATGGAAATCTTTAGTTGCTTTAGTTTAGCTTGTAAGTAGAATTTTAAAGCATGAACCACATCAAGATTGTGTAACAGACGTTCCTTCTTAGATGAAGGATTAGGACACAAAGAAGGAACCACAATCTCTTGATTGATATTCTTATTAGAAACAACCTTAGGAAGAAACCCAGGTTTGGTACGTAAAACCACCTTATCTGCATGGAAAACAAGGTAAGGGGAATCACATTGTAAAGCAGATAGCTCAGAAACTCTTCGAGCCGAAGAGATAGCTACTAAAAACAAAACTTTCCAAGATAAAAGCTTAATATCTATGGAATGCATAGGTTCAAACGGAACCCCTTGAAGAACATTAAGAACTAAGTTTAGGCTCCATGGCGGAGCAACAGGTTTAAATACAGGCTTGATTCTGACCAAAGCCTGAATAAATGCTTGAACGTCTGGGACAACTGCCAGACGTTTGTGAAGTAGAATAGACAAAGCAGATATTTGACCTTTAAGAGAACTAGCAGATAATCCCTTCTCCAAACCTTCTTGGAGAAAAGACAGTATTCTAGGAATCCTAATCTTACTCCATGAGTAACCCTTGGATTCACACCAATAAAGATATTTGCGCCAAATCTTATGATAAATCTTCCTGGTGACAGGCTTTCTAGCCTGAATCAGGGTATCAATGACCGATTCAGAGAAACCACGCTTTGATAAAATCATGCGTTCAATCTCCAAGCAGTCAGACGCAGAGAAATTAGATTTGGATGCGTGAACAGGCCTTGAATTAGAAGGTCCCGCCTCATTGGCAGAGTCCACGGTGGAACCGAGGACATGTCCACTAGGTCTGCATAGCAAGTCCTGCGTGGCCATGCAGGAGCTATCAGAATTATCAAAGCTCTCTCCTTCTTGATTCCAGCAACCAGACGTGGAAGGAGAGGAAACGGTGGAAATACATAAGCCAGATTGAAGGACCAAGGCACTGCTTGAGCATCTATCAGTACCGCCTTGGGATCCCGGGACCAGGACCCGTAACGAGGAAGTTTGGCATTCTGACGAGACGCCATCAGATCCAATTCTGGTGTGCCCCATAGCTGAATCAGTTGGGCGAATACCTCCGGATGGAATTCCCACTCCCCCGGATGAAGAGTCTGACGACTTAGAAAATCCGCCTCCCAGTTCTCTACTCCTGGGATGTGGATTGCTGAGAGATGGCAAGAGTGACCCTCTGCCCACCGGATTATTTTGGTTACCTCCATCATCGCTAGAGAACTCCTTGTTCCTCCCTGATGATTGATATAAGCTACAGTCATTATGTTGTCCGACTGAAACCTGATGAATTTGGCTGCAGCAAGCTGAGGCCACGCCTGAAGTGCATTGAAAATCGCTCTCAGTTCTAAAATGTTTATCGGGAGGAGAGCTTCCTCCCGAGACCATAAGCCCTGTGCTTTCAAGGAGTTCCAGACTGCACCCCAGACTAACAGGCTGGCATCTGTCGTTACAATGAGCCACTCTGGCCTGCGGAAGCACATTCCCTGAGACAAGTGGTCCTGAGACAACCATCAGAGAAGAGAATCTCTGGTCTCCTGGTCCAGATGCAGTTGAGGAGATAAATCTGCATAATCCCCATTATATCCCCATTATATTCTCATTTCTACCGAGTCTATCAGAGTCACTAGGAAGGAAACTCTTGTAAGAGGAGAGAGAGAACTCTTTTTTTATGTTACCCTTCCACCCGTGAGATGTCAGAAAAGCCAACACAATGTCTGTGTGAGACTTGGCTAGCTGGAAAGTCGACGCCTGAATTAAGATGTCGTCTAGATAAGGCGCCACTGCTATGCCCCGTGGTCGTAGAACCGCCAGAAGAGACCCTAACACCTTTGTGAAAATTCTGGGAGCCGTGGCCAACCCGAAGGGAAGGGCCACAAACTGGTAATGCCTGTCCAGAAAGGCAAATCTGAGTAATTGATGATGATCTCTGAAAAGGGATGTGTAGATACGCATCCTTTAAGTCCACGGTAGTCATATATTGACCCTCCTGGATCAGAGGTAGAATAGTCCGAATAGTCTCCATCTTGAATGATGGAACTTTGAGGAACTTGTTTAGAATTTTGAGATCCAAGATTGGTCTGAAAGTTCCCTCATTCTTGGGAACCACAAACAGGTTTGAATAAAACCCTAGACCCTGTTCCTCCTTTAGAACTGGGCGAATCACCCCATTACAGACAATCGAGAAATGTGAAATCTTCCCCTTGGAAGGGACCCCTTGAATTCCAGAAGGTATCCCTGGGACACAATTTCTAAAGCCCAGGGATCCTGAACATCTCTCGCCCAAGCCTGAGCGAAGAGAGAGAGTCTGCCCCCTACAAGATCCGGTCCCGGCTCGGGGGCTACCCCTTCATGCTGTCTTCGAGGCAGCTGCAGGCTTCTTGGCCTGTTTATCCTTGTTCCAAGCCTAGTAAGGTCTCCAGACTGACTTGGATTGAGCAAAATTCCCCTCTTGCTTTGTAGCAGAGGAAGAGGAAGCGGGACCACTCTTAAAGTTCCGAAAGGAACGAAAATTATTTTGTTTGGCCCTCATCTTATTTGATCTATCCTGAGGGAGGGCATGACCCTTCCCTCCAGTGATGTCTGAAATAATTTCCTTCAGTTCAGGCCTGAATAGGGTCTTACCCTTGAAAGGAATGTTCAAAAGTTTAGATTTAGATGACACATCAGCAGACCAGGACTTAAGCCATAACGCCCTGCATGCTAAAATGGCAAAACCTGAATTCTTTGCTGCTAATTTAGCCAGTTGAAAAGCGGCATCTGTAATAAAAGAATTAGCCAACTTAAGTGCCTTAATTCTGTCCATAATTTCCTCTAATGGTGTCTCCATTTGAAGAGCCCCTTTCTAGAGCCTCAAACCAGAAAGCAGCTGCAGTCGTTACAGGAACAATGCACGCAATAGGTTGGAGAGAAAAACCTTAATGAACAAAAATTTTCTTCAGGAGACCCTCTAATTTTTTATCCATAGGATCTTTGAAAGCACAATTGTCCTCTATAGGTATAGTTGTACGCTTAGACAGAGTAGAAATAGCTCCCTCCACCTTAGGAACTGTCTGCCATGATTCCCTTATGGTATCAGATATGGGAAACATTTTCTTAAAAACAGGAGGGGGAGTGAACGGAACACCTGGTCTATCCCACTCCTTAGCAATGATATTCACAATCCTCTTAGGGACTGGAAAAACATCAGTGTAAACAGGAACCTTTAAGTATCTATCCATTTTACACAATTTCTCTGGGACCACTATAGGGTCACAATCATCTAGAGTTGCTAATACTTCCCTAAGCAATAAGCGGAGGTGTTCAAGCTTAAATTTAAAGGCCGTCATATCAGAATCTGTCTGAGGAAGCGTCTTTCCTGAATCAGAAATTTCTCCCTCAGATAACAAATCCCTCGCCCCTTCAGAGCATTGTGAGGGTATATCAGAAACGGCTACTAAAGCGCGAGACGGCTCAGCATTTTTCCTTAACCCAGAGCTGTACCGCTTTCCTTGTAAACCAGGCAGTTTGGACAAATCCTCAGTGAGGGTTGTATTCATAACTGTGGCCATGTCTTGTAAAGTAAATGAATGTGACGCACTAGAGGTACTTGGCGTCACTTGTGCGGGCGTTACTGGTTGTGACACTTGGGGAGAGCTAGATGGCGAACCCTCATTTACTTCTGACTGAGAATCATATATTGCTCTATTTTTAAGTGCTAATATATGTTCTTTATAATTAAGACATATCAGTACATTTGGGACACATTCTAAAAGGGGGTTCCACAATGGCATCCAAACATATTGAACAAGGATTTTCCTTGGTATCAGACATGTTAAACAGGCTAGTAATGTAACAAGCAAGCTTGGAAAACACTGTAATCAAAGTAAATAACACTTAGAAATAAAACGGTACTGTGCCTTTAAGAGAAAAAAAGCTGCACAAGTCTGCAAAACAGTGTAAAAAAAGCAGTAAACTTAACAAAATATTTACAGTATTATCTTACAGCCTTAGAAACTTTGCACCACTATGCAAATAAACAATTAGCCCCTTAATGGCAAAACCAGATTGAAAAAACGTCAAAACCAGAAAAAAAGACTTTCAGCACCTTGCCACAGCTCTGCTGTGGCGCCTACCTGCCCTTCAGAACGATTTGTGGGGAAAAAAACTTCCTTTACAGCCCTCAAACACAGCAGGAGCAGTTGGATGACTCTTAAGGAAAAGAAACTGCGCAACTGAGGCGCGAAAATAGGCCCCTCCCACCTCACTCAATGTTTTGAGGCCTATTAGAAAAACACCTGAGTGTTTCTTAACCATGTGGATTAAAAAACCCTAACAAAAAACAACAAAGACCCCTTCAGTCCCTTCAAAAAACGTTATAATTGCATCATTTACTTGAACAAACAAAAAACTTCTTTTTTTTTTTTTTTAAACAGTGTCACCAGTAACAAATGAGCCCTTCAAGCAAGCTGAAATTCCTATCCAAGTGTCTGAAATACAGTTTACCCTTTCCCCATGGGGATATTGCCAGCCCTTTCTAGAATAAACACAGTCTGTCTAGAAAAACAGACTGAACATACCTCATATGCAGCTTAGCATGCAAACCGTTCCCCCAACTGAAGTTTTCCTGTACTCTTCAGCCCTTGTGAGAACAGCAGTGGATCTTAGTTACAAAGTGCTAAGATAATCATCCTCCTTGCAGAAATCTTCATCCCTTTTCTGCCAAAGAGTAAATAGTACACACCGGCACCATTTAAAATAAACTTTTGCTTGAGAAATAAAAAAACTAACATTTTTGTCACCACACTCGCTCTGCACTTCCTAGTTACTTAGAGTAGGCAAAGAGAATGACTGGGGGTGGAGCTAAGGGGGGAGCTATATAGGCAGCTCTGCTGTGGGTGCTCTCTTTGCCACTTCCTGTAGGGGAGGAGAATATCCCACAAGTAAGGATGAATCCGTGGACTCGATACA